>NW_028301601.1:63875000-64177854 GCF_987345545.1 Pholcus phalangioides | reverse complement strand
GAAAAACTGATGGCAGATGGCTGCACATAACAAGCATTACATAGAAACAAACCTCACTTCAGGTTCACCATACGTACATGCACATTCCAACATGTACCAATTCATTAGAAGTTCTGCAGAGGAATGTGGACAAAGGTGCATGTGTGGTTTAGTTGTAGCAGCAGCAAAAAGCTTGGAGGACCATGGGTTGAAGACCCCTGCTGTAGTGGCTGGGCTGTGTACAGTCCAAAAGAAAGAAAGAAAAGATTGTGTTCGAGACAATGCTTTTAAAGTCCTTGCCTGAATCTCTCATGGCACAAAGGTAATACACTCGTGTCCATAAATTAAGGATAATTCAGAATCACACGGAAATCAACATCTAAAGTAAAAATTTTACCTGTGGAATTATAACACACATCTGCAAGAATGATATGCAAATTTCAGGAAGCCACCAGATGGTGCGATAGAACGTCACAATGACGAGAGTGTAAGAGGGGGGTATATATATATATATATATATATATATAAGGAATGGTGGCAAAGAAGTAAAATTGTTCACAAGAGTTCTGTAAGGCGCTTAGTGCCATAAGCGAATAGTTATGACACAGAGGACGCATGTGGATGATTTTTTACGTGGTAGAATTATCGGCCGCCTGGAATGTGGGCGTACTCAGATGGAAGTATCCGAGGAACTTGGAATTGCCCAAAGTGTGTCATCTCTAGGCTTTGGCAACGATTCCAAGATAACGGAAATGTCAGTAAACGTTACAGTACAGGTCGCCCGCGAGTTACAACGCCGAATGAAGACCGGTATTTGGCAGTAACTGCCAAAAGAAGCAGATGGAGCACAGCATCCTACCTGTCTCGTCAGCTATCTGCAGCCACGGGTACCACAGTTTCAAGGCAAACCGTGTACAGACGTTTGGGAGATATTGGTCTATATGCTCGCAGGCCTGTCAGATGTGTTCCGCTCACGGCAACTCACTGTCGGCAGCGATTAGCCTGGCGTAGAGAATATGCAATGTGGACATCGTCACAGTGGACTTGTGTGATGTTTTCCGACGAGTCCAGGTTTAGCTTGCAGTCTGATTCACGTCGGACTTTCATATGGAGAACGCCAGGTACCCGTTACCACCAAGACAACATCATTGAACGACTTATTAAGTAATTGAAATGGAGGTTATGAATTTTATCTGACTCATTTTTCAAAGAGTTTGGATCAAGAAGGGTTTGATCATACAAGTGATTTGTTAATTTTTATTTCATAGAAATGAAATCAATTAAGTGAAATTGTAAATTGTTTCTATTTCATTTTCGAATGACAATAATTGTAAGCAACATATCTACTGAAATGTATCGTCTATACACAATGAAAATGACGCAGTGATGTCATTTTTGTAACTTTGACGGGAAGTGCAAGAAATGAATATTTTATTTTGATGGGTAAAATTGGACATATTTGGCCTCTCAACCTTTTGGAAGTGTCTTTGAAATCTTTCTGTTAAAAACCTCCTACAATGTGTATTTTAATAAGACTAAAGACTAAAAACATTTTTCGCACGTTTCTATAAAGAAAATTATTGTAGTTTTTTTATACAAAAATTGCCACGTTTTCAAGACAAATAAATTCGATTGGTCGAATGGTCGACGCGTTTCGGCTCTTCAATGGAGAGCCGTCATCAGGAATTCTGACCACGAGGTCCTGATGACGGCTCTCCATTGAAGAGCCGAAACGTGTCGACCATTCGACCAATTGAATTTATTTGTCTTGAAAACGTGGCAATTTTTGTATAAATTAAAACCAGGCAAAGTTTCTAATTTTTGTGATAATATTGTAGTTTTGTCTGACAATTTAGGATTTTTTTTCAAAACCAGAACCAAAATGAAAAAGCGTTCTCTACTCGAATCCGAAAAGTTTTTGGTTTTTTATTTGTGAAAAAGGAAAATAATGAATTAAAGAATCAAAACTTCCATCAAAGTTTGAGTCTTTGTCATGGGCCCTCCCATCCTGAAGCCGGCTTCTTGGCCAAGCTGCCCCCATCCTCAGCTATGTTCTACAGAGAAGCCTACTACTAAATCCCACCGAGCCATGCTCTGTCGAATAGCGAGAAAATTATCAATAAGTGACCATTTAACTTATTGTATAAAAAATTTTAGATTTTGATGAAAATTTTTGAAGGGGTACTTTCATAAAAGTGACCCCTTGAGTAGAGTTCAAAGACACATTAGGAGGAGTTTAATACCTTAGAGTGCCATAAAGGACAATTTGATTTTCTGGAAAGTGACCTGGTAAGCAGAATGACACATTATTCAAGTGGTTTGACTGTATTACATTTTTATTTTAATTAATGATTTATATTTCCTTCATTTACTTACAGCTAATCAAGATTCAGAGGGATTCTCATTGGACGATAAAAATATTTCTGATGAAACAGAGGAGAAAACAGTTGCAAAAGTTATTGCTGTAAGTATCTGATTGTTGCCTTGATTTATTGTGAATTGCTTTGCCTTGATTTATTGTGAATTGCTTTGCCTTGATTTATTGTGAATTGCTTTGCCTTGATTTATTGTGAATTGCTTTGCCTTGATTTATTGTGAATTGCTTTGCCTTGATTTATTGTGAATTGCTTTGCCTTGCATGTATGTGAGCATCCTGTGGAGTATGTATCACTATTCCTGTTCCTATTTATTTATATACAGTTTTGTAGGTGAGACCTGTATAAGAGATTGTGTTTGATAGTAACCGAAATATATTGTTTAATGTTGTACAAAAATTCATTGGTTGTGGGAGAATTAATGATGATGAAAGGAAGTTTGTTTCAGTCAACTGTGTTATGACGAAAGAAACTATATTTGGAACAGTCATATTAGAAGAAAAAAATGGGATTCATTTTGTGGAAGATGGTTAAGTCCATGAGGAATGGCAGAAGTAAGAAGTATCAAAGTTTCCTTCCTAAAATTTTCCACTTCCTAAAGTTTGCTGCCAGGGGGGTGCAGTTACTCTCACCTAGTTTCAGCCCCGCTATGGGGAATTTTAAAAAAGTTGGAGAGTAATAAAAGGTTGAAGATTAAGTTCATGTTTAAGTTTGGAAATGGATGCATAGGCATACCCAGACCTGCCAACTCTCCCGATTTTTCATCCTTCCTCCCGCTCTCCGGATTTGTTAAAATTTCTCCGGATTTTGGCAGAAAATTAGATTTTACTCGAGCTTTCACGTTGCCGTAGCGTCAATGATTACCGCCGTCGTTAGGGAAAACACCCATAGAGGACAGCCGTGGTCATTTCCATCGAGCAGCCTTAAAAAAGTCCCTGTGACCGCATTTAAGCAACAGGCAAAGACGCGACTTCGTTTTCGTAGCGTTTATCCGCAATCATTTATCAGGGGGGAAGCCCTTGGTTGCCGAAATTTCTGTATAATCGTTATTGTATTCCATTAATAGCCGTGCGATAAACACGTTTTTTCGTCGGCAACGTTGTAATTTGAGTTTTTTTTTTTTTTTTGTTTCATCCGATTAAACGTGTTCAGAAAGAAAATATAAAACTTTAGGCTATAATAAAGCTAAAATATAAAGCTTATAAGAGTTCATAGGGGGGGAGGGATGTAACTTTTTCTTAAATTGATTTTTAAAAAAAAAATCAACTTTTTTTTTTTTTTGTGAAATTTTTTTTTTTGATCGAATCTGTGTGAGTGCTGGGGGGGGGGATCTCCGGATTTCAAAATTTGGCACGTCTGGGCATACCAACAGTCATGGATACAGCAGGTGGATTTATTTTTGGATTGGTTCTAATTTGTCTACTTTTAGTGGGCCCAGATTTCAGATGTGGAGGAGAGTATGGGAGAAATATAAGTTTAGTAACAGAGAATTCAAGCATCGTGAATTGAAGGTTGCGATGATGGAAAAAAAGTTATTGGAGACATTTCTGGTAGATGTAATTAATGTGTTGATTCCAGTGCAGGTCTGCCTAAATAATGCTGCCAAGGGATTTTAAAATGAAAAACTTGGGATGTAGTTGAGTTATTAATAGAGTATGAAAATTCAGAAGGAAATATTTTTTATAAGAAACTGTGTGTGTGTGTCATCAAAACTGTTTTTGATGTGATGAGACGAATTTTCCACATGATGAGCACCAGTCAGAGAGGGAATTTAGGCTAAGTTGAAGAAGTTCATAATCAGGACTCATGATTGATGGTACAATAAATTACGCAATTTCCAGCAAAGAATCTAGTGTTGCAGTTGACGGTTTCTGAGAGATTGTTAATGTATGTTAAGAACAGTAATAGTGAGAGGACTGATTTCTGTGGAGTAGCAGAGTTTATGGTGACAGATAAGGAGCTATGGTCTTTAAAATTAAAAAATTTTCTGAGATTTTTTAGATAAGGTTCCAACCATCAACATTAGAAAGTTTGGCATGGGGAATAACATAACATAATTTATTTGTCCCCAGTCAATTTCAATAATACTGTAGTGACCGATCATAAACGATGCTCTGCGACGTCATGATGTCACGTTTTTCCGTTGTAGCGTTTTTCGCCTTGTGATGGATGGTAACCTAGCAACGGATCGCCAGAGAGTTTTTCGAACGTTTTAATCAGTTGATTGTATTTCGTCGTACAGAATGGATGTCGCGTATAACTTGTCCGTGTGTGTGTAAATAAATGTTCATGTTTTAAAAATGAAATTTACATCTTCTCATTGCCATCGCCTTTACTGGTGACCCGGACCTGCCAAGAACTTATCGCCATGGCTAAACAGCAAGAAAGCGATTCAAGCTGTCCACGCGAAACTGCCGACGTTCTCGAAGGACATGATCAAACTTTTTTTCGTCCAGCTCGACGCTGCCTTCAAGATCAACCATGTTACTGCCGAAGGAACCAAGTATAACTACCTAGTCAACTGCCTAGATGTGGAGATCTTGTCAACGGTAAGTGACATTGTTTTCGATCCTCCCGCATCGGATCCGTTCTCGAAACTCAAGGAGAGACTTCTCGCTGTGTATAAACATTCAGCCGCGAAAGAGGTCAAGATATTGTTAGAAGACCTGTCCTTAGGTGATCAGAAGCCTAGTACGTTGCTACGTAAAATGCGTGAGCTTTCGACAGGGCGAATTAGCGATGAGACTTCCCTCAAAAATTTGTGGCTTCAACGGCTACCAAAGAGTATACAAACGGTGTTAGCAGCTAGCAGTGAAGAACTGGACAAACTAGCCGAGTTAGCTGATCGAGTAGCTGAGCTCACCGAACCCAATTACGGTCATGTAGCAGAAGAGTCGTCTTGCTCGGAAATAAGAGACCTTAAACTGCAAATCTCGGAGCTGACTAAAAGAGTTGAGCAGTTGGGAAATTTCCTTCCTGGGCTATTTGGTCAATGAACACGGCTCAAAGCCTATCCCGGACAGAGTTCGTGCAATCCAAGAGTTTCCTCTTCCAGAAAACATCAAGCAGCTTCGAAGTTTTCTGGGAACTTTGAACTTTTACAGGCGATTTCTACCATCTACAGCAGCTGTGCAAGCACCACTTCATTCCTTCTTGTCCAGCACCAAGAAGAATCACAAGACATCAATTCCTTGGACTCTTGATACCAGACAAGCATTCGAAAAATGCAAAACACAGCTCGCTAATGCTACTCTTTTGCACCATCCTTCAGCATCATCACCATTAGTTTTACATGTGGATGCCAGTGATTTTGCTATAGGTGCCGCCTTGCATCAAGTATCTAACGATAATCAGCTACAACCACTTGCATTCTTCTCGAAGAAGCTTTCAAGCGCACAAAGAAGTTATTCTGCTTACGATAGAGAATTACTTGCAGCTTATTCTGCTGTCAAGCACTTGAGGTATATGCTAGAAGCAAGACAATTCTGTATTTGTAGTGACCATAAGCCTTTGGTGTATGCGTTCAGGCAGAAACCAGAAAAGTGCTCACCACGCCAGGTACGACAGTTGAACTTTATCAGCCAATTCACAACAGAAATTCTCCATATAAAAGTTGTCGACAATATTCCAGCTGATACTCTTTCTAGAATATCGGCCATTTCTGTACCCACACCTTTAGATTATGTGCAACTCACAGCTAACCAAGAGAATGACAACGATCTCAAAACCATCTTAAATTCTAGTGTATCATCTTTACAACTGAAAAAACTCAGCCTTCCTGACGCAACAGCCGAAATTTGGTGTGATGTGTCAAACGGCAAAATAAGGCCTTTTGTACCAATTTCTCAACGACGACGAGCGTTTGAATCATTGCATTGCTTACCACATCCTGCCTTACAACCAATATATCAAGTCCCGTTTCCTGTCAAAGATCGCAGAGAAAAAATTTTCGACATTGGCATCAATGGGGCAAGCAAGAGGATCTCCATTGATCGTTTGATTCCAGCTTTCCTTGGAGATAGCTTTAAGGTACCTTCAGAAGTGCTCATTCAGCCATCCAGTACAGCGTTGCCAGCACAAGCAGTACCAGCAACTGTGACTCGCTCCGGTCGTCACGTCCACTTCCCCGACAGATATTCGATCACAAATTTCGTTGACACTAGGGGGGGAGTGTGTAGTGACCGATCATAAACGATGCTCTGTGACGTCATGATGTCACGTTTTCCCGTTGTAGCGTTTTTCGCCTTGTGATGGATGGTAACCTAGCAACGGATCGCCAGAGAGTTTTTCGAACGTTTTAATCAGTTGATTGTATTTCGTCGTACAGAATGGATGTCACGTATAACTTGTCCGTGTGTGTGTAAATAAATGTTCATGTTTTAAAAATGAAATTTACATCTTCTCATTGCCGTCGCCTTTAATATTATACCAATTAGAGTTTACAATCAAATTACATATTTTACAATATTTGACAGGAAATGCAAAGAGAAAGAAAAAATGTTTGAATAGACACGGTAGAAAATAGTTAATTCATAATATGGTGAAGAAAGCTGGGACAGGGAAGAGAGCAATAGCTAAAAGCTAGTAAAATGCTCTCGACCCTATGACATCTTTGCTCTTGCGATACACGTAAATCTTCTTATTTCTTTTGACCTGAAAGAAAGATAAAAAGAACGAAGTATATCGGCCAAATAGGTGCAAATATATTTATTTATTAAATTAAAAAATGAATTCTGGCAACCCAAAGCTGATATAAGAGAATTTCATTCTACGCGGTTTTTTTTTCACTTTAATTCAATGGCAAATTTTTAATAATACAGAGAAAAAGCTAGACAAAAATAACAATTAAAATAGCATCTACACTTGATGTTAACGATCCATATAACCAAATCGAATTATTGTTTCACTTAAATTTACCTGTCGAAATTATTTCTTATTTGATATAGAAAATTTGAAATCAGGATAAATTAATTTTTCATTGTGTAATATTTGTTTAAATTTCATTTATTGTCTTCCCATTCATTAATGTGACATTGCTACTGCAGTACTTTGCTAACCACAGTTAATGAAAAAGATGGAAAGTTGCTTTCACCAACAAAGGAGTTTATCTGAGTTTCTGTGAAAAGTTCATAATTGTTTGTATAATTAGTTCAGAAGAAGGAGTCAGCAAAAAGAATTACTTTTTTAAGAAAGACCAAGCAAGTCACTTTACAAGGGTCGTTGATAGGGGTGGGGGGGAGATAAAAAAAAGTATGGATAAAGTAGAGGTGCTGATAAGGACACGAATGGAAGGCCCCATGCCAATTACAAAATCCGGTAATGTCCCTTCAACAGTTTGGTTATGGAGAACAGGTGTTAGAAAAAAAAACCAGAATGTATAAAGGGAGAAACATTTACAAAGATTACAAACACATTACAAAGATTGGATTAAAAAAGAAAATAGTTTTTGGCGAGAGGGAGGGGGGTGAAGGAAAAGAAAACCTCTTATCAGTGATAACAAGTGCTTTTGTACATGTGTACAGACGAGCACGGGCGAACTGTTCATTCCAAGGGATTTTCATCCAGAAGATGGTTAAATACAGTCATTTTGAACAATGCTAAGGATTTATTTCGAACACTCAATGGCAGAGAATTCCAAATGTGAATACCCCGGCAGAAAACCGTATTTTTCTTGAAATTAGTTCTCACTGTAGGGGTCGGGATACAGTTTCTAGAGGAGAATCTTGTTGGATATCCGTGTGCAGTGATAGGAAAAGAGGGAATATGTGTTAGTTTATGTAGTGATTCATACATTATTATAGATAATCGATATTTTACCAAGCTATATAGCCGTGTGCTCATTACCCTCAACATTTTCTTTTGAGCAATTATCAAGGGTTGTAGAGATGTTTGAGTGGCAGATGACCATACTTCCAAGCAATAAGTTAATTTAGAGAAAAAAAGTGAAAAATATAACATGCGTATTACATAAAAAGGTATGAAATGCCTTGCTTTCGAAAATATGTATATATAGGAGTTTAATGATTCGCTTACTTCTAGTATATGGTTAGACTATGAAAGATGCTCATCAATTAAAACTCTGAGGTATTTAACCGAATCGACAAACTTTAACTCATCCTGTTTGAATTTTATTGGCAATGGCACAGTGTCCAACGGCTTTTGCCAAGGTCTGAAAAGTATGCAAACTGATTTAGAAGTATTGAGTTGTAGTTTATTCACTGATAGCCAGGTGCTTAATATGTTCATATCGTAGTTGATTTCATCTATGATTTGAGGAATTTGATTTCCTGAATGTAAAAGGGCCGTGTCATCTGCATACATAAATACTTTGCAATTTCTGAATATTTTATAGATGTCATTAACATAGATCAGAAATAAAAGTGGTCCGAGGCAAGAACCCTGAGGCACCCCGCAAGTGACGTTGTTGACACTAGAATTGTACGCTCCGATATTTACAAATTGTTTCCTGTTTGAGAGGCAACTCTTAAACAACTTTAATGCTACACCACGAATTCCATAGAGAGCTTGTTTTTTTAGTAAAATTTCGTGGTTTACGAAATCAAATGCTTTCTTAAAGTCTAAGAATATTCTGTATGTGAAATTACCATCATCTATAGCGCATCGCACTGCGTCAATGAACCATATAAGTGCAGTTTTAGTTGACATATTTTTACGAAATCCAAATTGTTTTTCATATATGGAGCAATTGTTTTCTAGAAAATTGGAAATTCTATTGTACATCGCTTTTTCAATGATTTTACTCAATGTTGGCAAAATTGAAATGGGACGATAGTTTAGGGGATCAGTTCGATCACCCTTTTTAAATAATGGAATTACTTTTGCAATTTTTAGCTGATCTGGAAAAATTCCGCTTTCAAAGATCAAATTTATTAGATATAAGAGAAAAATTTAAAAAAATTCTATATTTTCTCTCACAATACATATACTTATCTTATCGAAACCAACAGAAGATTTAGAGCTAAGTTTTGGTATTATTCTGTTTAGTTCATCAGCTGTAACTGGGTTCAGGAACAAAGAATTCACGACAGATGTTATATTATAATTTACAAAAATTTCGTTGTTAACAGCAGGTGACAGACATATCAGTGTTTTGATTACAGAATGCATGATTCAGTGTTTCTGCAATCTCTAGAGTGTTAGTTGATTCTAATACAGACCCTAAAATTTTTAAGCTCGGGATGACAGTAGATTGTTTGGTATTCTTATTTAAAACTTGATTAACTACTTTCCATGTTTTTGAAATATTTCCATTAGTCTTTAAAAATTGATCTCCAAAATACTTTCTTTTGGCATTTCGTAAAGTAGATGTCAGTATATTTCTATAGGTTTTATATTTTTCTCTTAATTGAATGTTGAAAGGATTGGATTTTAATCTACTATAAAGCCTGTCTTTGTTTTTAATAGACTTGAGAAGTGAGCTAGAGACCCAGGGTTGTTTGGGGATGCTGTACTTTTTAATTCTAACTTTTTTTATTTCTGCTTCTTTCAGTATATCCTCAAAATGTTTAGAAAAGATTTGATAAGCAGCGTTAGGATCATTGCATGAAAATATATCGGAGACCCAAGGTGGATCAGATAATAATATATTTAGTTTGCTATGATCATAACGAGTGTGGATTTCTTTACGGCTATCAGTATTATTTTTAAAATTATCAAGATAAATAAAGATCGGATGATGATCTGTTATATCAGAGTTTATAATGCCCACTGTAGGTATTTGTTTCTTTGTTCTTATAAAAATATGATCCAAAGCTGATGATTTTCTAGTGGCATTGGTTATAGCATGTTCTAGTCCGTAAGACAATAAAATATTATTGTAATCTGAACAAACTTTGTTATTAGCTAATAAATTTATGTTGATATCACCACAAACTAATATTTCGGTAGACTTTGTGGACAGCTAGTTTAAGACAGAATCAAGTGACTCTAAAAATCTGTTCACATTAGAGCTAGGAGGTCGATAAATTGATCCAATTATTAAGCTGTCCTTTGAATTATTATAATTTACTTCAATCCATATTGATTCACATTCATCGATAACTATTTCTGATTTGCATTTGTAATTCAACTTATTATGCACATACATTCCAGAGCCAACATGTGAGCTATCTTTTCTAGGTGAAATTAATAGTTCAAAATCTTTAATACCAAAGTAATTACATTCTACTTTATTAGTGACCCTGATTTCACTTAACGCGATAATTTTAAAAGGTGTTTTGCAGCACGTCAAAATTTCAGATAATGAGTCGAAGTTCTTTTTAAGGCTTCGTATATTTGCATGAAACAATGATAATTCGCAGCGTTTGTTGTTGTATAATGGATAAATTTCCTCAGTGCTAAAATTTCTACAATTAATTAACCGCGAAGATTTTGTATTATTCATTTTTTATTACGTTTTAAATTTAACTGAAAAAAAAAATTCTATGAGATCAGAAAAAATTCGGAATAATACTTATCTTTCGTAGAGCTCCTTTATATCGTATTTAGAGCATAGCTGGAACACTCTGCTCTCCTCGTCCTTTCGGGTGTAGATAGCTCCATTCTTCGTCCATAGGAAGCGCTAATCGTGAGTCTTCTTTGCTGCCAGGGTGTAGATCTCTTGCATCCTTGGTGTCAGGTGTTCACCGAAATATAGCCTTGTTGCTTCTCCTGGAAATCCAAGATCCTTTGTTGTAGACTGCCTCTTTTTCGCCTTGGTTAATATCTGCTCCTTGTACCGACGGTTGACAAAACGGACCATAATTGGTCGACTTTTGCCTTTGTCTTTTCTGCTTCCGAGCCGGTGACTTGCTTCGATGTTGATTTTGTCTACTGTCACTTCCATCTTCTCCGCAAGTTTCAACACAATCTCGTCCGTATCATCTCCCTTTCCTTCAGGAACATTTCGGATGACGAGGTTATTTCTTCGTGCATAGGCATCCATGTGTTCAAGCTTATCTTCCAATATTTGGTTTTGGCGCCAAATCATTTTGTTCTCCTCCCATAGTTTCCTATTCTCATCTTGTAATTTGCTGATGGTTAGTTTCAGCTCCTCAAATTTCTCGCTCATGAATTTGACACTTTCTGATAGATCACTCAGTGAATTCAAGCATTCTAGTTTTCCACTGATGGTATCCAACGCAGTCAGCTTAGCCTCAATTCGGTCGACGGCAGACAGCTTATTCTCCATAGCGGAAATCCACTTATCAAGTTCGGCGCAGGAGGGTGCCATTTCTTCGATCGGTGCAAAAGAATGGAGAAGAAAAACGTGAGTCTTATCTCAACGAAGTCTCAGTGGAATGAGACTTATGAATAGTTATGGGATAATAGTTGAGAACCGTTGCTTTAAAGCAACGGTTCTCAACCTGTGCTCTGCTGAGCCCTTAGGGCTTCATGTGTATTTCTCAAGGGGGCTACAACCACTCTAGGAAAATAAAATTAAAGATTAAAATTGTTATATATAAATAAAGAAGTGAACCACACAGAATTATATATATATATATATATATATACCATTAAAATTATGTACTAGAACTGGCTTTATGAGTCAAAAAGATTGAGAACCACTACTACAGAGAAATGAAGGAAAATGATATCGGTTTATAAATTGTTATCAGTGGTTTCCGAGAGATCATGAATCAAGACGGCTAGTTGAAAGGTAGTACACAGGTATCATCTAAAGCCATGTTGGCTACAGTAGAAAAAGCTGGTGGTGTCTGACCAGATTTCCTTTTCTACAATACGTTTGAAAATCTTACAACAAGATAAGGTAATTGCTATTGGCCTGAAATTAAGATTGCAGAAACTTCTTTAGTTAACAGTTGTATGCCCAAAATATTTTGAATTAATTTTATCTGAATCAATGTCTCTACTGCATTATATGGTCAAGTTCAAAGTCATACTCAAATTTCAGGAAGTTGCACATTCATCTTTGTGCCTCTCAAATCTCACATGGAGTGAATCGATACCAATTCTCAGTAGTGCACACAGGATTTTCTCAAGGAAGGGGTATGTAAGGTTCAGGAGAAAAGAAGTGAAAGAAGGCCTGGGAGAAGCAGACGTCGCTAGAGAAAGAAAGGAGAACGAGAAAAGGGACATTCGAAAAATGAGAGTAGGGTAAAAGTTTTTATTGAAGAGACATGACGGTTTCGTTGGGGAAGTTGGATAATAAATGAAATAAAGTGGTTTTTTTTTTCTTTTGGGAGTTTAGAACCCAGTTATTTTGCCCTGAAATCGCAATAGAAGCGCAGCTGAGGACCTATAGTTGACAAGAAGTCGGGGGAAAGTTTACTTGCGCAGTCGACGCGATCATGGCTTCAACGGCTCAAGACTGTGAGGTGAATTAGAAGAATAAGTGTCCTAGCCACGGCGAAACCACCCTGGTTCGTATAGAAGGATAGTAGGAGCGTCGAGCTCCCACGCTGTTTTTTCCCCCCGTGAAGTCAACCCGACTGCGGTGCTGAGAGGGCCAATCTTGCCTAGGGAAGAGAAGCAAGTCTTGTGTGGCGGTATCGAGCTGAAAACGACCATAGGCAATAGGAAAGAGAGAGAAAAAACGGAGGAGCTATATATGCGTAGAGACAGGGCCTCAACTAGATGCTTGATCACCCGGTGCTAGTGTGCTTTTTGGCCCCCCTTGTAATGTTGAAGGAGAGGTTTGAGAATAAAATTTGCGCCCCCTCTGTTCCAGCGCCCGGGGCACTAGACCCGCCTGTTCCCCCTAGTGGCGGCCCTGCGTAGAGATAGAGAAAGGGAGATGGAGGAGCGGCGTAGAGAAAAGGAGATGGAACATGAACTCGAGAGATTTAGGATCGAGATAGGAGTCAGAAGAGAAGAGTATAATCAGGCTGGGCTCAGCAGAACCCCTAGCCGGGATTTCCAGAACATGACGCGAAAATTCAGGATGGAAGAAGACATAAATCTGTGCCTGGTGCTGTTCGAGCGGCAAGCTCGTCGCGCGGCCCTGGCACGGGAAGACTGATTAACTGAGCTCTTGGGACTTTTCCTCCCCACGAAATGAACCAGTTAATTGCCCGCGAGCCGGAAGAGTAGGTATAGGACTATAATCAGGTTAAAGAATTATTATTGAGAAGATTCAAACGCACCTCAGAGTAGTTTCGGCAGATGTTTTCTTCACGTCATAAAAATCAAGAGGTCACCTGAAGAGACTTCTACCACGAGTTGTGTACCTACTTCGATGGGTGGACGTTGGCTTTGGGGATCACGACGTTTGAGCAACTAAGAGATTTAATCATCGTCGATCAAATGAAAAAACGTTTCCCAGCAAATTTTAAGGAACACTATCTGGACGAATGGGCTGATATGGTTTCTCCAAGTGAGCTATCAGAGAAACTAGATAGATTCGATGATGTAAAGAGGACTGTGAAGACACACTTCCCTAGTAACAGAACGAGGACCCCAAGACCGGTTCATCAAAGTGTGAGATGGAAAGCCAGTTGAAACCAGAGACTTCAGGGTGAGTCCTTCCCGCCTAAGGCGACGATAGGTTCAAATACCAGAAAGAGCTGCAGTCACTTTTTATGCGTGTGGAGCAGAAGACCATATAGCAAGGTTTTGTCCTACAAGAGGTCAGCAGGGGCCATTGAGCAAGGCCCAGGCAAACTCTGTCCAGACAGAAGAGTGGGAAACGATTGAAGAAACCATAGTCCTAACAGCACGTATCACGGTGCCGGCAGCTGGTGTTGGTGCGAACATTGACACACCGCAGACCGTGAGTTTGAAATGTGGTCAGAAGACAATAAGAGGCGTAGACGATTCCGGAGCCCAGATCTCAGTCGTTCGATCGGATTTGGTTGAGATCGACGACAATGAAGGCGAGAGGAGAATAAGGATCAAGTCCGCATTCGGTGAAAGCGAGATAGCCCCTCTCTGGAAATATGCATGATGAAGATCAGCGACGGCAAACACCGGTACGTGCCAATTACTTGCGCAGTGTCGAGTCGCTTGATAAATGAAATGTTAATATGTCCGACGGCGTACGACACACTCTTGGGAAATGAGCCAAGCCGTAAGGGCGATGTATGTACCTCATCTGCCGATTACGGTGCTGATCGCGAACAGAAGGGACGACAGCAATAACAGCGATTTTGACACACCTAAAGGCGCGTATACACTAGCGCGCAGATCTTGCAACGCACGACCCCCTGCAGCGGTTCTAATCCGCTCGTGCGTACACAAACTTCCTTTGCGTTCGTTGAAAAAACCGATTCCAGGTGGGTCCGGTGAAAACAGCTCAAGAATCTTTCGCAACACCGTAAAAATTACCGAACAACCAATTGCGAATGCCTTCATTGCATGATCCGCGCGCTAGTGTATACGCGCCTTTACGAAGAACTTCAAGAAAGGATCATAGCCCAAGTCGAGAGCTACTTCACCGACTTCAACATCATGAAGAACAACTTCCTGCTGAAACACATGCGGAGGAAGAAGGAGGGCTACATCAGTCTGAGGTTGGTCTCATCCTTCAGGAAGACCAAGACCCTGACAGGGCCGTCATTTCAACTTTTTCCGGGGGGAGGGGGGTGCAAAGAACATGTACTCAATGTATGTATGCATATATATATACCATTTTTATTGCCTCGGAGCTGGAAAACCAACTTCAGCCGACCATCACTGTGCTATCAACAGGGTTCGAACCTGGATCTTCAGGATGAGAGTCCAGCATGATGCCCACACAGCTGCAATCAACAGAGCTCCGAAACGAAAACTGAGAAAGCCATAAGGCAACCGGCTAAGTCTTCGATCGCCGACAATGCCGTGCCCAGGAATCAGGGCAGGGAAAGGTCATCTTTCATGTATGCCGGTGACGACCACCACCCCATGAACTCGTGGATGAACAAACGTTATTTGCCATTCAAGGGTAGTATGGCCGCCGCCACAGCAGCTGCTGCTGCGTGATACAACCACCACCACCAAACCAGAACATGGCTCCCACTCTGTCCCAAGATAATATATAAGCGGTTAACGAAGCCACGCTGGAGAAAAAGAAAAGGGGGGGGGAATAATAATAATAATAATAATGATAAAAAAGAAGAATAAAAAAAACAAAAAAAAACAAAAAAAAAAAAAAACTGCAGCAATTCTTGCAGACAAACACGCAAAGACACCCGCCACACCAGCGAGGAACCAAGTCAAAAAAAAAAACACACAGCAATGGGAATACAGCATTATAAGGATGGACATATACCACATGGATCAACACAGAATTAAACATACATAGCAGAAATCAGTGGAAATCACGATGAACATCACTGTCCAATAGAGAAAAGACAATGCAGTGGGTACACAACATCACAAGTACCCGCATAGATCGCAACAAAATTAAACATATATATATATATATTACAGAAATCAGTGGAAATCAAGATGAACATCACTGTCCGATATAGAAAAGACACTGCAACGGATACACAACATTATAAGGATTCATATGGAGATCACCACAGAATTAAACATATATATAATAGAAATCAGTGGAAATCACAAACATCACTGTCTAATAGAGAAAAGATAATGCAATGGATATACAACATTATAAGTATCTGCATGGATCGCAACAAAATTAAACACACATATATATATATATTACAGAAATCAGTGGAAATCAGTGCGTGATACAATGCTTGCCTACCGGATAGCATCATGCATTGGCCCCTATTACCTTTCATATTACCCAAAGGGGTGATATGCAAGGTAATGACGACGCCCTGTCATGGTTGCCATTAAGGAAATTGAGTTGGGTACACTCTTGAAGCATCATCATCATTTTAAAACTGATGGATGTGCTTTTCGATAACGGGACATGTAAGGTTCAGGAGAAGGCCTGGGAGAAGCAGACGTCCCGAGAGAAAGAAAAAAGAATGAGAAAAGGAACATTCGAAAAAGTAGAGTAGGGTGGAAGTTTGTACCAAAGAGACATGACGGTTTTGTTGGGGAAGTTGGATAAAATAAATGAAATAAAGTGGTTTTTTTTCTTTTGGGAGTTATTTATTACCCAGTTATTTTGCCCGGAAATTGCAGTAGCACTACAACCGAGGGCCTATGGTAGACAAGAAGATGTTTGGGGAAATTTTACTGGGTGTGACATTTTTATTCTGAAAGGGTTCTCTCTTTTACGGTTTTTAATCTAGAATTGCTGGGAAGTTTACACCCTCCCCCCTTCCCTGTCAATGCACCCTCTATATCAATGTATAGTATGAAGAGCATGTTATGCATAACTTTCCAGCGAGGATTTGCTTTTGTGGCATGGCATATTCATGAAAGGCATCGTAAATATCACAAAAATTTTGACTCGCTCTAGTATTTTTATTTGCTTATTACTATTCCTCCTTGGTGTATGTACATGTTACAGCCAACATCTGAAGTCTAGGCATTTCATAAAGTAGCAGAACATTTCTCAGACACTTTGCAAACTGGCCAATCTATGAAATGGCTTTACTGTCATAAATGAATGCCAGACTTTTGCCCCTGGACTTATCCCGTTGCCGAGATTTCTTCCAGCCCAGCTTTGTGGCAGAGTCTGGAACACTTTATTTTGTGTCAAAAAAGAAAAAAAATACATACAGAATTTTCACAACATATTTTCCTCATACAATTGGGTACTGTCACGATTAACAAATTTTGTGGTGATTACAGACAAAATAGGGTTGGGAGTTGGAGAAAAGTTCTGGGGTTTCTTTAATACTGATGAATGTACACATATTAGGATGGAGGTATATCTTAAAATCAATTGGGGGGGCGGCCCCCATGCCATCTCATCTGTTATCGTACACTTGCCATATTATATACACAGGATACAAGAAAACGAAATGAGACTCTTATTGTGAAATATTAAATATCCGTCGGAGCGATTCATCTCGTTTAACACCTTATTGGTGAGCAAATGGGTTTGATAACTCGCAGACTAGAAGTCAACATCAGTTTTATTGGGGTGAGCTCACTCCCTCCAGTGGATTTGATGAAAAAATATGAAATAGAAATATTGCGTGGGGGAATATATACAATTAGGGATCACTTGTGCCATCTTGCTTAGCACCTTATTCTGTGAGCAACATGAATAGGACAATATGAGTATGCATGTGTGTTGTGTACATGAAATGCATGAAGAACTTGAATTCAGGAAAGAGAAATACACACACATTCATACTGCCAGGTTGAGTCGTCTCACTCTAAACCTATTTTGATGAGCAATGTGGGATTAGTTTAAATCTGGGGATTGTCTGGAGAGAGCCTTAGCTAAGGATCAGCATCGGTCTTGTTTTGGTTGACTCACTCTGGCTGGTTATATTTATATTTTAAAAAATTAATACACACACACACACATAAAATAAAAACTACATGTAATGGTTATTATGAAACCATTTGTGTCCTCCTGTGTAGCACCCTGTGAGAATAGCGGAATGAAGGACACTTGTGGTTATCACACCATTGTAACGGGAATGTCATAAAAACTCTTGTTCGGGTTCCATTAGTACATGCTATAACTTGTACATGTAATGATTATGTATTAGTAGTGGCAGTCATGTGGATATGATTTTTTTTGTTGTTTTTATTTATTTCTGTTTTTTCCCTTAATTTTGTAAAACTTACATTATTTTTATAAATCTGGTGGATAGATTCTTTTGTTTTTCGTTGGCGTGTATATATTTGACAAGGCTTTTAATCCTTGCTGCTGTGTTTTTGTTTATTTGGGTAAACCATTGTTTTCTATTTTTTTCTGAATATTTGTACATGTGTAATTGCTTTGTAAATTTGCACTCTGTGGCATAGTGAACTGGAGTGCCCACCATACTGCAGGCACATTTGTCTGTTTGGCGTTGTTTCCGTTCGCGTAGATATATAGGGAATAGGCCGTGTCCTGTTATGAAGATAGTCACCTCCCTATTCCAGTTTATTGTGTTGTATGTAACTCAAGGTACAATTTCGTGCACTTTCCTAGCTGTTGTTCCTTGGTCCCAAATTTGCTGCCATTTCTGGAGGGTTGCTTGTTTAAGTTGCCGTTTCAAGAGCGTTAGTGGGAAAGGGTTATCAAGTTTATTGTCACAGTTGATTGCAGCCTTGGCTAGAGAGTCTGCTCTCTTGTTTCCAAGATTACCTACATGGGCCTTGATCTAACTTAGGAAAATGTTTGGGTTATCTAATAGACGCCGCCTCAATACAAGTACTATTGTTTGTATTTGTTGGATCTAGAAGTGCTTGAGGGAGGAGCGGCTATCAGTTATTATGGAAACTCGTTCTTCTGTTCCTGTTGCTTATTGTGTAGCTGCTTCTATCGCTAACAGTTCTGCTTGGAAGTTACTATTGTTTTTATCTAGCGCTGCTTGTCACGTTTGCTTTTCTGTATTGATTGTGTATACACAATAGGCCTAGGCTGCCGGATGCCTTCATCGGTTTCGGAGCACTCTGTGTATATGTGAGTGTTTGCTAGTTTTATATCATGGCCGTCAATCGAAATTTGATTGGGGATAGTTGAGCAGGAGGGGTGGTGGCCATGCTCCTGTGCTTCAAAGTTATTGGGGTCAAAGTCTAAATGTTCCGGTTGAATGTTTTTCCTAAACCTAACTGCGTTTTTTGTATAGACTGCTTCCATTTGGAGCTTAAGGTGTTGTGGACAGTTGCCTGTGATCACCTGGAGTCCGAATGTGGCTGTTGTGTCATAGGCCCCGGTTATTGTTAAAAGAAATTTCTTCTGTGCGCTATCTAGGGCCTGTTGTGTTTTTTTTTTGGTTGGATGCTTATACCAAGCTGAAGCGCCATTGGCTAAGAATCTCTCTACTACCGTCTTGTAGATGGTGTTCCTAATGCTTTGTGAGATGCCCCATGATTTTCCTGCCATTTTAGTTAGTTTGAAATGAAATGAAAGCCAGTTGCTTTTAATTTTCGTTCATTGATGTGTAATTCCCAGCCGAGGTCTTTTTGGATCATAACATCTAAATATTTGAGATTGTTTATACATTTAATGTTTTTACCATTAATTTTAATTCTAGGGTGATATTTATTTTTTGTGAAACAAAGAAATTATGTTTTTCCTGTTGAGATTTTGAGGTTATGTTCGTTAAGTCAATTCGAAAAATCGTTAAGGATTTTAGTTGCCTTTGCCTCTAGCTGTGATACATCAACTGACCCTATCACAAAGGAAAAGTCATCAGTGAAGGCCTGGATATGAGCATCTTCTGGGAAGGGGATTTTTAGGACTTGATTGTCTACAAGATTCTACAAAGCCGGCCCGCTACACGAACCCTATGGACCGCTAGTAGCCTGTTTTCTAACCGCCATGCCTTCCAGACTTGTGATCATGTCATGTCTATTTGCTAGGAGGTCCAAAAACATTGATT
This sequence comes from Pholcus phalangioides, assembly GCF_987345545.1. Classification (NCBI taxonomy): domain Eukaryota; kingdom Metazoa; phylum Arthropoda; class Arachnida; order Araneae; family Pholcidae; genus Pholcus; species Pholcus phalangioides. Next base: position 64,158,146 of record NW_028301601.1, on the reverse strand, counting down.
TGATGTTGTTAGGGATTGATTGATTGATGACCGCTCACGCCCAGAGCTGTTGTGCAAGACAACTTCCTCTCTTCACCTCCTAGGAGGCTGGGTCGTGTCGGAGAGCATCTTCTATTTATTCAACAAATGAAACGGTATAATATACATTCTATGGGGACAACCCATCAGAAGACATTGAGGATACATACAATCAAGATTAACTAAGAGAGAAATGAAATAAAGATGAAATACAAAACCAGCGAAAACAGATTCATGTATTTAATCTGTTTTCGCTGGTTTTGTATTACATTTTTATTTCATTTCTCTCTTAGTTGATCTTGATTGTATGTATCGTATATAATACATGCTAATTTGCACTAATTAGCTATGCACTATTATATACATTCTGTGGAAACAATCCATCAGAAAACTTTGAGCACAATTCAATATTAACATAAAAGAAAAAGGAAATATAATTAAGTACCAAAGAAAAACAGGCAAATTTACACAAATTGGCTATGCACCATTATATACATTCTATGTTGTTAGGGAAAGGAGCTTTGGAAAGTTCTTGGTTGATTGAGGAATAGGTCAGGTTGTTAAAAGCTTCTTTAATATTGATACTTATAAAAGCAGCATCCAGTTCTTTGCTCTTGAATTTTTTATTTTAGAGAGTATTAGGTTGAGGGCATCGTCTATAGAATTGTCTGACCTAAAGCCGAATTGAAGGTTAGAGTTATAGTATTGGGATTCCAAGTGGAAGTTGAGTCTTTGAGTCAAAAGTTTTTCTAGACATTTACCTTTTACCGGCAAAAGGGTTATTGGACGATGCAAGTCAATTACGTCTGGTTTTTGAAAGAGTATTACTTGCCCTATCTTAAAGATGTTGGGGAATGTTTCTAGTTGGAGGCATTTGTTGAAAAGCTTGTGGAAAAGAGTTGGGTATTTTTTTGTTTATATATTTGATTATCAGGCTGTCAATACTATCAGGGCCAGGGGCTTTGTTCATAGGGATAAGCTTTGTAATCCTACCCACCTCGGCCGGACTGAATAGAGGGTCATTGTTTGACGATTTGATATGTTTGGTGGTGTGGGAAAGTTTTTCCAGAATTATATTAGCGAAATCTCTTTGGGTTCCTTGTACATCTTCACCAAGAATTTTGAAAAGCTAGGAGGGAACGGTGCTTTTGGATTTTACTGTTTTATATTGTTTACCATAAGAATTAGAAGCTTTGTTACAGAAGTCTCTAAAAATTTCTCTTTTTGATTTATGAATTAGTTTACAAAACTTTGCTCTTTCACGTTTAAAAATTTAAAAAGTCTGGGTTTTCCATCTGGGGAGGCTTTGTTTTTTTTTGTGTTCTAAGCTGTAGGACCTTGAGTTTATTTTGCACTGCATTTATTTGGGGGGGGGGGGGGGTCCTCCAAGAGGTTTTGAATGCTTTCTTTTTGAGAGATTTATGGCAAGCCTGGAAAATTAAGTTTTCCAATGCTTCAGACTTTGGCAGTAAAATACCTTATATATGTATATATTCGCTATTTGATTAATTCATTTGTAGAAGAACTTTTCCCCTAGGTGTGTGAATTTATTTCCAATTGAATATTTGTTATGAAATAAAATAGAGTGAATAATCATGATATGCATTATAAATGTATCCTGTACCCAGTTTTATGAAAAAATTGCTCATTTTGTCAGAGTATTGGGGGTGTAATTTTCTAAAAGATTTCGGGAGATAATTTCTCTTTCAGTTCAAAGAAAATTAAATTTAAAATTATCTAAACTCAGATATATTGGAAGAAGCAAAATAAAAGTCATACATATTGTTTTTCTTTCTGCATGCAGATCATACGCACAGTAGGAGACGACAAATGCAGTGATTTTGTGACATCCCTGTTCCGCTGGCCACTATCCTTTCTAGCGTTGATGTTCACCCTGATGCTGAGCAGAGTAGCCCTGCGGGCCTTCCTTGGTTCTGTGTGCTGCTTCTTTGCTTTCTTCAGTAGGTCCTTTGTTGGAGGGGACTGTATGTCTGCGATGAACAAGGTAGAGGTAGTTAGCAGGCAGGAATTGCAAGAACAACGCAGTTCTGATAACAGTACCTGCACAAAGGCAGTCGATCCTAGAAGGCAGGGTCGTTTCTCCCTTGCATTAAATATCGCAAAATCAATCATCATGTGATACCCTTTTTTGTTTTTCTGAATCATGTTTGAATTTTCCACCAAAAATTTTATCCTAATTAGATACCCCATATCATTTTATTTATTATAAAGTTCACATGAAGTTTCTCATTTCCGTCCAAGTACATAAATTTAATTTTTCTAGAACCAATCGTGTTTAATGCATGATTAATGTTCTTGGTTGTTTTGTTCACTTGAAAAAACCAGGGGGAAAAGTTAATGATTTCTTTCAATTTATTGCTAGTTTGCTTGTGTTTGCACTTTGTTCTGATGTGAAATGCTTTTTCCAGCCTTCAAAAACTGACGTTCTGCTCAAGGACATGTTTGTGGACAGGGAGCGCTTGATGATACAGCTGCAGATGTCTGAAGAGATGAGACACAAGGCTGAACGCTCTAACATGTTGCTTCGTAATAAATGTAGGGTCCTCACTAAGATGGCATTTGATGCCGTGAAAGTGGCCATGACTTGAAGTGTCCTAGTCACTGCTCATTCTGCAAGCATTATTGTAGAAGGTTGTTTTCAACATGCTTTGTTCTATACACTATTTTCTTTCTTTTTTCAATGACTCTTCCCCTTTAGTTCAGTTTGTTTAGGGAAATTCTCCATTTAGTGATTTTTAATGTTTATTCCCTGTCGTTGCTGCAAGAATTATTTTAAATTACTTTGTTGTCAAAATCTCATGTAATGCCAGGAGTTTATGGTGAAGGATGATTGTTCTAGATGCGCTATTTTTTAGTTTAGCTTTCAGAACTTTGCAAATATGCTCTAAAAATATTTTTCTCTGTTCGAAGATTTAATCATTACTGTGAGCATATGGGCTCTTCTCATCATGTGACTTGAGTTGCCCCTCCTGTTTGAGAAATGTTTTTAAGTTAAAGGACAATGTCTAGAATTTTCAGGATGCTTGATTGTCATGTCCCATATTCAAATTTTTGGCTGCTCCAAATGATTCTGTTATTGTTGGATATGGTCAGAAGCATGAATAGGCCACTGTATAAACAATCATAACACTTGAAGAGTGGTACTTCTTCATTGTAGGGTACTCTCTATTGTAGAAAGATGTAAATAATTTTACGTGGTTGCTCCAATTCAAGCACATAATTATACTTGTTTAATATTTGGAATCTGGAAACCCTACATATATGCCCTATTGAATGTTTTAGCAGTTTGTGTGTTAATTTCTTTTGTATGTTCAATCACTTGCTTTTACTTTTTATTGTCATAACAAGAGGCATTCCATAAATATGATATTTTAACTTATTTGTTTCCATAAGTAAATAATCTGTGAATGTAAAGTGCCCAGAGTGTAAAAGCTTCACTCAGGTTAAATCAGCTGTTGGAAATTTTCTTTGCTGTTGTACTCCATAAAAGCTTGAAATTAGTCTTTTTTTATTTCTGTATTGATCTGTGAGACCTCATTAAGACATGAAAATGTAAAAACTACTTAAAAAACCATGTTATTTGCTCAGGAATATTCTAACGCCAGTCTGCTTGCCAATACAGTAATACAGTGAAATGTGATGATAAGATTACATATTGGCCTGTAAGCATTGATGTTTTAAAAATATGTATGAAATCTTATATTTTTGGGCTGAACTGATTTTAGTTGTTGATGTTAACTTCAGTACCTTAAAATCACATGTGATAAACATTCATATGATGGTTTTAACAGCTGGCTGCTTCGAAGATGAATTTAAGAAAGAAAATTGAACTGTCTTTGCAGGGAAACTTTTGAATTTAATTTTCTGAATTCATCTTCACATCAGCCAGCTGTTGAAACCTTCATCAACAGAGAGTGACGTCACACACACATTTTTGGATAAACATTTGTGCTTTTTGTTTTTTACTGTAGAGCCTATTTCAAGTTGTTTTTTTTTTTTTTTAATAATAATGTAATCCTCACGCATTTCCAAGGGATCAGCATGATCCGTCCAGGGAATTTGTTAGTGTTAGTTGATACAAAAGATTGAGGTGCACTTATCTAATTATCACTTATCGGCACATTTACTGGTTTTTTGTGTATTTCATTTGTATTACTTGTTAATGTATCAATGCAAATGCTTTAAATACATCTGAGGGGAACTCAAAAGCAACAATTTTTGCTAGAGAAAAAAAGGAAAAAGGGATGGTGTTGCTTCTCTGCCTGTTGTTATTCCTTATACATTGCTAACCATCGTCAATCCAAGAAGCTTCTTTGAGGAAAGATTTATAAAGTTTTTTGTCACCCTCTGCCATCAAGTTCAGTTTATGGTCATATAATTAAGCTTACTTGTCCTTACCATTTAATGATGGCTGCTGTAATTATTGACTCATTGAATTTTGTTTGCCAGTCTTGCCATTCAAAAATGACTGCTTTATTTTGATTCCAAAAACTTTAAATTACTTATCATAATTTAAAACTTATCATAACATGACTGCTTTAGGCAGAGTCTTATAACAGAACTTACCTGTCCTCTCATTTGTGAAAGACAGCTTTTGGCAGAGTCACACTATTAAGTTTTCATTTAAAAATGATAACTTTTTTGGGTAGGTTCACACTGAATGACTGCTTCAGAGTGAATTTCCTGTCTATCATGTAATGTCTATCTTTTCACCAAAAACAAATTGTTACTTTTGGGTCCTCTCTTGTATGCTTTTCCAGATTTAGGCTATCTTGAATCAGTATAGCACATCAACTTTCCCTCTCACAAAAATAAAGTGAAATATGTGGTTGATATTATATACATTGAAAGGTGCATTCCAAGAACTTTTTCTGTCCCAATGTTCTATAAGACTTTTATTATTATGTTCTTTTTTGGAGGCATATTTAATTTTTACAAACAAATGCTTATTTGTGTTTTACTTTGAATTGATCACAAGCTTCATATATTCAGGTTAACACATATTGTGTTGTAGCATTTGTATTTTTTTAATGCAATTGCTCGTGGTGAATTTGAACTAGTGTTTTATTGCTTCTCACATTGCAGTGGCATAATAGTGACTTTTATCAGGCGTAGACATAAATATTAATTTAGATTCATAGATGACAAAAAATTCTGTTAACTGGTATTATTTTCATTTTGAAAATCAATTGTTAATATTATTGAATTGTAACCGGTTGATTCAAAATAGACCATATCATACATTTTTGAGGTATCAGGAATAAGCAGAAAGATGCAACTATAACTATAAAGTTAGCTGAGCTATAACCATGCTAACCATACATGCAGCAGCAAGTCGATATGCCCCTGAGTATAACATGTGGGCCATGATTTTATTGAAATCATCAGAGTAATTGAAGTGCTCACGAAAAGATTGAAAGTGGTATGGCCAATAAGATGCTAGCCCAGCCCTACAAATGAGAATAAAACTTACCATTTGTTTTCTGACTGCTATCATTGTTGGAGGTTATGGTGAGATCAACAAACAGAGAAAATTTAAAACAAAATGTAATTAACCACTCAGAGCACTATGGTTTTCTTTGATGCACTCCCTCGGTACGTTCAGTTTTGTCGCCATGCATGAAAGCAATGTGTAAAATATAGCCCAGCAGATATGTCATAGATATCTGCTGGGTTCTTTAGAATCTGTAACCTTCAATTCTCTGACTCACTGGAAGCCGATCATGCAAATGAAATAATTCAAATTTCTACCTGAATGATCATAGAATTAAATCCATGTAGTATTGAAGCCTTTCATAATCCGAAGAGGGAGAGCCCGAAAAACAGAATTTTTTACAGATCCCTTTTTTTAGTAAATTGATGTTAAAAAAGAAATACATTGGTAGTACTCTATCAGGCTCCTCCTATTTGGGGGTGATCTGAAATTCCGTCTTTAACCTTTTTTTCAGTCGCGAGCACTGCCTGCACCCATCATAAAAAAAAAAAAAGAGTACCCCTCACGGCAAGTTTCACACACAAATGCATGAAATCAGGACAATTTCAATCATTGAATATAATTTGTACAAGGTGTTTAATTGGAACGGTTGACCAAGTGCTCGCAAGCATGAAATAGGACATGCGTGTCAAGTACTCTAGGTATTTTAAGGACAGCGTAGTGCTTGTGAGCGATAGATTGAAGATGCCTGTTCTAGAGGTACCCACATTGTCTTTATATTCAAATGAGGATGAGTTGCAATTTTTTGTGTTTTATTGAACACATAATTTTCACAGTTCCACACTTTACTAGCGCATGACACCACTCTTTATTCTGTTATTCGCTTTCCCTAGCCAAGGAGGAACCAAACAATTTTCAAGTTTTATTTAATTTCCATGATTATTTTTTTATTCTTTTTGCAGTCACTCCATTTTGAAGAGAAATAATAGTCAGAACGAAACTTGTTCCACCAAGTTAGAGTCGTCTTGTGTGGTTATGTTTTACTGTTTAAATATGGTATTCGCCAAGCCATTTGAAAAGAATATAATTAATCATACTTTTCTACCATTGAGAAATAACTGATTCAGGTGGAGTCATGTAATTCATTTTATCTCAGGTACCATTCTTATAATTTCTCATATCCCAGATAGTCACTCTTCAGGTAGAAATACGTCATTATAAGCTTCATTGTCTAGACATTACCAGTTACAACTGGTGGAGTCAAGTTATTAGGCTAACCTTGACTTTGATCACAAATTTGAGATTACCTTTTCTATCATTTAGTAATCCTAGTTCACAGGGTGTTGCATAATTAAGGTCATCTATCCATTCATTTTATGATGTATGCTGTAGTTCAGGTCACGTGATTGAGCTTATTTATCTTATCTATTTTTAGTCCTCCTGCACCAAAAAATGAAAAAAATAATAATGTTGGCTACTGGCTATGGTTTTTGCTTATTGTATTTTATTATGTCAGTTTTTGAAGAAAAAGATTATACACACATTTTTTTTCTTTTTTTTTTTTCTGTGCCAACATTCCGTCCTGTTGTGATATTTTTTAAGTTCAATTTTTATGTGTTTTTTTTTTTTTTTTTTTTTGGTTTTTTAAAAACATTTATCACTTGCAACTGAATAATTTTTTTAATGCTGCTATAAAAAAAGTGTTTTTCCAATGTTTTTACTTGAAGAGGTGTGTTCTCTTGATCAGTTGTTTGACTCGAAAATTATTTGCAATCAGTTGTATCCAGTGAAGTACATTCGATATGATCTGAGATTCTTTAATCATACAAGTAGCATGATTCATGTAGCATTTGACATTTTTGCAGCTGTTATATATATAAGGTATTAGAAAATAAATGTATTCACGAAACTTGAACTTGATGGCAAATAAAATATTGTTGATTGAAAGAGCTTTATTTTTTCGATTTTATTGTGAAATTACCGTATACATCTTCGAGCTAAGGTCAAAGGTGATTTAGTTGAATACTAAATAAGTAATTTGCTAACATGCAAAACAGTGCTAGAAGAAATTAAAGAATAATTAGTGAATATTTTTAATTGTTTGAGTTAGAACGTTTACATTATCAGTGTTTGCGGTATGTTTGATGGTATGTCGATTGCTATCTACTGTAAAAACTGTATAAGCAGAAGTGAAACGTTGTGTCTTTTTTATTCTTTCTAGTTTAGTCAGTTGTCTCTCAGGCGCTTACGCTTATTTGCGTTTGAATCGGAAGGACGATGAGGAATTTTGATCTCAAAGTTAATACTAAAAATTGAAATTTTTAGAAACAATTCTTTTGAGGTTGTCAATGCCTAAAACATTCAAGTTTTACAGAATATGTCCCTCTAAACTTCACGAATATACATAAAACCGTACCGAAATAAGCATTTACGGCAGAAAAATTCAAAAAAGTCATTTTTACAAAAAAAAGGCATTCTCACGCATGGCATTTAGCCTGAATTTCTGGACTTAGACGGAACTAAGATATTTGAACTCAACGTACATACGAATTTACGATTCTGTACGGATCGTAATCAATGTCGCTTAATGAAACGGATCTTGTCGAGAGTGATCATTTTGGCCATCCCCGTGGATTCACTGAAGCTCTGCTCGGATAGTCCCTTGGGTAGCTGTATCGTGTATCTCTGGAGGATACTTGTCAAGTATAGGAACATCATCGTCATTGCCAGGTCGGAACCGGGGCAGTTGCGCCTTCCTGTAACCGAAAATTTTGTTAAATACAATTGGTTCTATGCTAATTACAAGCATTTGTATCGTTTCTGTTTCATATACAAGGTGATTCCATAATTCCCCCTTGCCGCATTTTACTGGTGAACTGTTGATCCTAGACAGGCAGGGACGTCGGGACATATTTGCTCGTGTTGCTAAAGCAATACCAATCATTTGAATCACCATTTGAACAGAGCTCAAATATTGCACTGAAAGAGCTTTTTTTTTAAATTAAAATTTTTGAAGAAATACCCTTTCCGTGTAAGGAGTTGCATAGCTGTAGCTTTTTTTGTTTGCAAGTCATTTCAGGTCCAAGGGACTTTCCCATACACCCTGTATATTCATTAAGCATGAAAATAAAATGAGCATCATAGAATCTGAATACCACAACGGTAGTCACAGCAATAGACTTGAGACAGTACGTTTCATCGCTGATTTTAGATGGATTTCAGTCCTTTGAGTGGCATTAACAAGATATCTCGCCGCCTTATTTTAGCATTGGCAAGCCCAAATATTTTGTAAAGTTAATCCCTCTCTCTGTGGAACACTTTCCCCTATACCAATGGTTCACAAACTTTTGTCGACCACTGCTCCCTTGCCTAATTCATGATTCCTCAGCGGCTCTTCAGGATAGATTAATAGATATTTTCCCGTAACTTCTTCAAAGCATTAATAGGTGCACAAATCAATATCTCGACGTGACACCTCACATAAAGGTTGGCGATGCCCCTGGAAACAGCGACGCACACTTTGAAAAAGCTGCTCTATACCATAGGCGGAGATAGGCTTGGAAGTCTGGGGGGGGGGGTACGGTCATAATGATGTCAATTTCTGTATAAATATATACATTAGATTATATATATATAGTCGACTCCACCTTTAACGCTGGGGGGGGGGGGGCATTGCCACCCCGTATTTCCGCCCATGCTCTATACCCATTACTTTTTCATTAATTTATACACATATACTGCTGAAAATCATGAAGGTTATTGCTATTATGCCGTGTAAAGGGATAAAAACATCAATCAATAGTCTCATCGATGTACACTGCTCAAAACAATTAGGGGAGCACATGGTTTTAACAAAATTACGCAAAGATGTATACCGATAAGTAACATAAAATGAATCATCCATAATTTCAAGCCTAGCAGGAAACGGAAGAAGAAAACTTCATATGCAAATCAAAGTTCATGACGTCAAAAACCCGAAAAAGGAGATAAGGGCAGAAATCGGGATGTTGCAGAAACGTCTGTTTTACTGCCGTAACTGTGAAATTCGATTGCGCAGTATTTTTTTTTTTTTGAGACAAGGTGACTTGAGGATGTCTCAACAACGTGATTTACCGGAATCCATGGCATGGCGTGTTATAGGCAGACTGGAATCCGGGCAAACACAACGTAGTGTCGTGGACGCTGTTGGAGTCGCCAGAAGTGTTGTTGCAAGGCTGTGGAATCGATTCCAAGAAACAGGAAATGTTAGACGTCGACCAGGGCAAGGTCGGCCACGCGCCACTACAGCAACTGATGACCGGTATATACGGTTAACAGCCCGTCGAAACAGAACAGAGAATGCTACGCAGCTGCAAAGACGGTTGCTCTTGGCAACAGGACGAAGGGTGTCCAGCCAAACAGTACGTAATCGCCTTCATGAGGGAGGGCTCTATGCACGTAGGCCAATGGTCTGCATTCCGTTGACCCCACGCCAACGTGCGGCCCGAAGAAGATGGGCTGCTGAACGAGATTGGGAGCAACATGATTGGAGCCAAGTGCTGTTTACAGACGAGTCCCGATTCAGTCTGGAGTGTGACACCCGACGTGTTCTGGTATGGAGGGACGGGGGCACTCGAAATAACCCCGCATTCGTTCGTGAAAGGTCACAATGCAGACGAGCCGGTTGGATGGTATGGGGTGGAATCAGCATATGCGGACGTACGGACCTGCATATTATTCGGAATGGCACTTTGACGGCCCGAAGGTATGCAGACGAGATACTGCGACCTCATGTCATCCCTTACGCTGGAGCCATTGGAGATTCCTTTGTTTTCCAGGATGATAATGCCCGACTGCATAGAGCTCGTCTGGTGGAGAACATGCTTGAAGCTGAAACAATACAGCGTATGGAATGGCCAGCGTGCTCTCCTGACCTGAATCCAATCGAGTATGTTTGGGACATGCTCGGACGACGCATTGCTGCGCGACCAAGGCCGCCTGTTACTGTCCGAGACTTGCAGATCGCACTTCTTGAGGAGTGGAACAGTATTCCCCAAAGTCTGATCGATAACCTCATCGCATCCATGGCAAAAAGGTGTGCAGCAGTCTTAGCTGTTCGAGGAGACCTCATGACCTATTAAAACTCATGCATCATGTCTAAACAGTACTTTTTTTTATCGTTTACATGTAACCAAATTGTTGCCCTAAATCATCTTTTTATGTTTTTTCCATATTTTCAAAGAATTAAAGCTTAATTCCAATTTTTTTTGTCTTTTTTCTGTATTGCGCATTGATACGCGTGTACTATCCATTGTATGCCAATACGTGGCTGGTCGCACGGTTTTCTTCACTTTTTTGCTTGCTCCCCTAATTGTTTGAGCAGTGTAGTTAAAAAAAAAAAGTCGCTGAGAGAATAAAACTTGTAAAATAAAACAAAACAAAATACAAATACAACGCCACAACAGACAAAATGCCCAACGAGGTGGCTGATAAAAAGATGCCCATAAAAATATGGTTGTCATATATTTCAAAAATACAGCAACCCAATTAAAAATGCAATTAACATAAATTATAAACAATATATACACACGATAAAATATTATACAACGCCCATAAAGAATACTTATGATTGTCTTATTCTAAAAATAGATAGCTTCTCGATTTACCCCAACATGTTTATCGTATTTCTTTTTAAACGTGTCAATTGTGTTACAATTTACTACCTCCGGGGGTAAGCTATTCCATTTATTAACAACCCTATTAGAGAAAATTTCCCTGCAACACCATAGCCTTGCCCCTCACCAATCGATACTTTTTTTTTTCAAACCGAGCACAACTCAGGTCTATCGCCATAGACAATTTACTAGCTCGTGATTTGTGCCGGAATTGTATATACCTAACAGTCTGAGTGCGTATCTAGTGTTGTGTATGATTTTTCAGTGCTGCCATCTATATCTCAGAAGTGAAGTGAGTGATGTGTAGTGACTGAATATTTGTACTGTTTGCAGGCCTGTTGCTCTCTGTGGCGAGACTTTTTAACGGGGAGATCGGCTCGCATTTGCGCCTCGAAGTTGGGAACCACAGAAAACCAACTTCAGCCGACCACCACCGTAGCGACGGTGGGGCTCGAACCCGGCGATGCGAGTCCGTCACTATGACCACTCGACCACCACAGCGGCCACCAATCGATACTGGTGTCCCCTTGTAAAAGCAGTCTATTGGCGGTGTACTAAAAGTTCATGGTCCATCCTATCCATCCCATTGAAAATTTTGAACACTTCGATCATATCTCCTCGACACCTGCGTTCATCCAATGTAAACATATTCAAAAAATGAAGTCTCTCTTCATAACTCAAGCCCCGTGTGCCAATAAGGACACGCGTAGCTCTTCTCTGCACCCCTTCAACCAAATCTATGTCCCTCTGTAGGTATGGTCTCCAAAACCTTACAGCATTCTCCAGTCCAGGACGAACTAAGCCTCGAAAAAGCGGAAGAATGACTTTAGGAGAACGCGAAGAGACCTTTTTGAAAATGAGACCAAGCATTCTATTCGATTTTTTGACCACCGCTGAACAATGTTCAGAAAACCTAAGCCGCTCGTCAATGAGAATTCCTAAATCGGTGACCCTAGTTGAATCCGGGATAGTGGAATAATGTAATAAAGTCATAGCTTTATTATCTGAAGTTTATACCACAAAAAAAAAAATCATACTACAGAAGCGTTTATTCCAGAGCTATTACCAAAATTAAAATTCAAAGCTCAACATAAGTATAAATAAACAAATACACACAGAAACATGTATTTAAAAGAACATCCTAGTAAAATGAGATGCTGTATATATATTGAGATTCAGAGACGAAGGAGAAATGGTTCGATGTTTGTTTTTCTATTTTTCATGACTTCTGACAGTGTGAGGGAGAATTTGTGAAGAAAAAAATACATAAATGACTGCAAATAAAAAGAAATGACACACAACGTTTTGATTACCACCATGAACATAGGCGTACGCAAAATTTTCTCGAGGGGGGGGGGGGGTTTCAGAGTCTTTTCCCTGTTTTGGGGGGTTTACGTTTTTTCCTGTAAAATAACACTACAATTTTGGCTCAAGGGGGTTATAACCCCCCCCCCCCCCGCGTACGCCAATGACCATGAAGTTATCGTCGAAAACACCAGCAAACCCCCTCCGCTACTACTTTCAGAACGCATGTGAATAATCATTTCAGTATTCTATATTTACTCAACAATGATTCTTGTGCATGAAAGAAAAAATGATTCGATAAACGAGATCACACACTGATTGCATGCACCATGAAAATTGAGACAAAAATGTTTCGTGCATCTCTTTTGTGGACATACACACATACACAAATTATACATCATGTTGTACAATGGAAAAGTGAAGGAAATTTTTTTAAGTAATTGAAGAAAAGTATTTAAGCTAAATCACTATATTTATTTTAATTTGCATATTTGTTTTTCATTACTTTCCGTACTGCTAACGGTAAAAGCCACCCTCCCCCTCACCCACGGAGAACCCATGAATTCATTGAACCAGAATCAGCATTTTAAGGTGATGCCTGGTCCTATTTCGGGCCATAAGTTACCAATGAATTCATGTTTGAGAAGTCTGCACACTTTTCCAGACGTCTGGCTTGCTCATTATCCCCTAGGGTTGACAAAACAGAATTTTGCTTAAAAAAGGACACCATTTAACGAAATGTCTTTGTCATTTTCTTCCCATATTTCTTGTATTCATATACCCGTGTGATTTGCGTTAGGTGGTTGAAAATCAAAGCCGGCACCGATGCCCGCGGGTACCACAGGAAATGGGAATTGCAAACGGTAGCTTCTTTTTTTCCTCGGAACCAAATATTTCATATAATACCTTTTTTTTTTAAATTTCATATAATACATATAATACATACAAATTTCATATAATACATAACCAATATAGGGAGAAGAAAAAATCGTTTTGCAGACTCATTCAACAGATGCGTTCAATTAACAATATTTTAGCTGTCGGTCGTTTTACTACTCAGCGAAAAGAGAGCCGCTGATAGCATACAATTAGTGTGCAGCCTGGCTGATCCTTGAATAGATATATAGTATACCTACCATATGAAGGGGGAAAAAAACCTTTCTATTGTACTGCTGGACTTCCTATGGTGTGTAATTTTTTTCCCTCTCATCTATCGGATAACCAGCTACATGTAGAGAATCGAACCATTCTTTGCCGTTAGTGTAAGATTGAACTATGCCAGATAGTAATAATCACAAATTTGCTCTACTATTGTGGATTAATGAAACGCTCCTAAAAAAAATGCTTAAGATCTGTTTTTTTTCAAAGTTCAAAGGATTTCATAGTGACATATTGATGAACTAGATTCTACCCCACGTAAGTTTGCTTTTATCTGAATGACATTTTTTTTTGTGTAATTAACTGTAGAAAAACCATCCGCTGTCGTATAAACTGGGAATGTTGCCAATAATTTGGAGTAGTTCAACTCTTCTCTTAAATTCGGTCAAGTTGTTGTGCAGACATCATTAACCAATTTCCAAGTTCGGCATTTGACCCCACAAGGGAAGGGCTGACATGGGAACGGACCTGGAACAATTACCATAATTTTTTGGGGTTTTTCAAGCTGTAAATTAAGTACAGAAGAGCCCGTGTAAAGTTTTGCTTGTGGGGAGGGCAGATGCGACAAAAGTAAATACTGGGCCCCTTAAATTAGAAAAAAAGTGTAATTTTTGGGTTTTATGCGGCCCAGGGTGTGCGCCTTGTGCGTCCTACTTGGACCAGCCAGAAATCCCAGCCTACGGAATATGAGGGCATAGCCCAGCCAACAAAATTTAAACAACAGATATTCAATGACTAGCCAAGCACCTCTCAGCCTTGGTCTCACTCCCTCCACCGTTCCACAATTCTTGTTTTGTCCTCAGTGGAGAAAACGGTTGAGGCTGTCAAAGAGAAATGAGAAAAAGTGATTTCCGCCGTGAAAGTGAGAGCCGCTCTTAGGAGTGTGCGACAGGAGCGGTCGCACTGGGCACCGTGCTTTGTGGGGCCCCCGTACTCACGGTAAACTATTGGATTCTTTCATGAATTCTGAAATTACTTCTTGCATTAATTCTGAAGTTTCAACAATTCCCGGTAAATTCTGAATTTTTATTGGTGCTGGAATTATTTTTGATTCAAGTCAAAATTTTTATCAGTTTCAGGATTTTTTTTTTTCAAATTTCCTTTATTTAAGATTTTTAAACACAGTTACAAAATATTTAGGGGCTAAGCAAGCTTGTGAACCCACAAAACAATATCCGATACATATCTGTCGGCATAAATAATAACGAGAGAAAAAAAAGGAAGAAAAAAACACACATATATATAACACCAAGAAATAAGTGGCAACAGGAATGGAATTGATAAACAAAAAAAATTGGCATTTAGCAGCGTATGCAAGATAAAAGAAGATTACATTAAAATATCAAAAGATAATTTAAATCTTCTTGAGTTAACAACCAATAAACTGAGGAAGTAAATTAAATATTTTGGGAGCTAAATAAAGGTAAAATTTTTGGAAACGAGTTTTATTTGGCCTTGGTACCTGTATAGTATGACGTCTAAATTGCATTCCAGGCTTATGTAATTTCAGATTGATATGGCCACTTCTTTTATAAAACATTTTTAAACTTTTATAAACGTACAAGTGTTGTAGAGGGAGTAGCTTTAATTGACTGAAAAGTGGAAATGTATGCGTGAGTCTATTTTTACTCAGAATGATACGGATGAAGGACTTCTGTGTGACAAAAAGTGAAGAAAGATTGCTGAAGTATGTCCCACCCCAACATGTAATGCCGTAACTCAATCTAGATTCTACTAACGCAAAATAAAGAAGTTTTAAAATGGATTGGGAACATTTATTCCTGATAAAATAAAATTTCCTAATGTTCCGATTTAATTCTACACTCAAATAATTAATATGTGTTTTCCAGGATAGTTTTGAATCTAAAAAAATCCCTAGATATTTAAAGGTGTCTACTCTATTTACAACTGTGCACATACAATCCGAGATACAGCCATCTGTCATACTCTGATATTTTAGGACACCAAAATCATCGAAAGTACCAGAATCAAATAACATATGTTTAGTTTTATCTATATTTAATTTTAAATTATTATTTCTAAACCAGATATTTATTGAGTTGAGATCATTTTGCACGTCATTTCTCAAGTTAATTGAAGAGCTTTCAGAGTAACAAAGAGCTAAATCATCAGCAAAAGCAGTGATTTTTCCTTTCAAATTGAAGTTACACAGGTCATTTATATATATTAGGAATAAAATAGGTCCAAGTACTGATCCTTGAGGTACACCAGATGTAATTTGTCTTTTAGAACTCAAAACGGAATTTACTTTCACACTTTGAACTCTGTTAGTAAGATATGTTTTCAAAAATTTAAGTGGCAAACCCCGAATTCCTGCATATTCTAGTTTGGTTAGAAGAATACTATGATTAACGGTATCAAAAGCTTTGCTGATATCTAAAAATAATGACGCAACTTCACAATTATTGATATATGCTATATACACATTTGAAAGAAAATTAAAACATATTTTCAACAAGATATTTTCAAACAAGAAAATTTTGAAACATATGACATCCATATTTTTATGGGCATCTTTTTATCAGCCACCTCGTTGGGCATTTTGCCTGTTGTGGCGTTGTATTTGTATTTGTATAAAAAGAGCGTCCTCTGTACTTTTTGCCTTTCTGAATCCAAATTGGTTCTCACTAAAAAAATTAATGCTGTCAAGAAATTTAATTATTCTGGATTTAATTATTTTTTCTATGATCTTTGAGAAGACAGATAGTAAAGAAATCGGTCTGTAATTATTAACATTCTTTTTGTCCCCTTTCTTGTGTATTGGAGAAACGATTGGAAGTTTCAGGCACTCTGGAAATTTGCCAGCGATAAAACTTAAATTAAAAATAAACGATAAGACATCACTTACAGATGGTGCAATGCATTTCAATGTTATGGAATTAATTTTGCAAATCCTGTCAATTTTTGGGAGTGTAAAAAATTTATTATACTCAATACTTCATGACTATCCGTAGGGTATATAAAAAAGGATTTCTCAAAAAAATTTAAATTTGAACAATTTAATGAATTACAATTATTAGGAAGATCATTGTTACAATAATTAGTAAAAAAGTCATTAAAACATTCAGCAATATCAATTGGATTCAATATTTCACCAGTTGTTTCAGTAAAAACCGTGTCAATGCTGCTATATTTATCCTCACCAATTAATTTGTTAATTAAATTCCATTGAGATTTTGAATCCCCGTTTGCTTGAATAAATGCTGCAGTATAATAGTCATTCTTATTTGGTTTTATCTCATTGTTTAACATATTTCTAAATGTCTTGAAATTATATCGCAGCTCAATATCAAACGGTTTCTTAATAATTTCTTTTAATAATCTATGTTTAATTTTAATTTTTTCATAAATTTTTTTCGTAATCCAGGGTTTTCTTATACTTTACTCTAGTAGAAGGATCAACACAATTCTTAATTAAATCCAAGAAAGTATTCATTGCCGAGTTTGCAGATTCACAATGTAAACAGTATCCCACGTAACCATTTTTACAAGATCAATCAATTGATTTTTATCAAGATAGGTAAAGCACCTTGTTTCACAATTTGAGTCATTGCTGTCATGATCTGTTTCTAAATAAAATAAAGCCATTTTATGATCAGTTATGCACAAATCGAGAAGTACAGCTTTTTTTTAATTTAAATTTCTGGATCTACAAAAAATATGATCTATGCAAGTTGACGTTTCATCGGTTTCTCTAGTTGGAGAATTAATTAACGATTCAAATCCGGATCTTGACATCAAATTCACATAAGAAAAAATATTTAAGTCAAACATTGATATTTTAAGATCTGATAAGTCACCGATCAAATACATATCTTTATCTCGTTTATAATCAAGCAAATAATTAATTTCGCTTATGAATGTGTCAATAGAATACGTGTGATACCTATAAATGCTTAATAAAATAAATTTGTATTTCCCGTAAGTGCAATCAGCCAACAGCGAATCAACACGTCATCTCATTTAAATGCAACTTATTAAAAATTATACTTTCAGAAAGAAATAGTGCTATACCACTAGAGCGATTTATGTTTCCACATTTAAATAAACTTCTGTACCCATGTATCTTGTAAAACGAAGTTTTGCATTCAGAGATCCAGATTTCACTGAGTATTATTATTGAGGGTTTTATACCAAGCTGATCTAAATATGCGGCAAAGATGTCAAAATTTGCATGTAAACTACGTATATTTAAATGGGCCATGGTAAGATTATTTATATTGTCATAACAAAATATGTTGAAATCATCCACTGTAGAAAATGTCAAATTCTGATCCATTTTAAAAAAAACAAGCAAAATCAATCACATACCTGAGTTACAAATTTTTCAATATATCTGAATTCACTACGCGAAATGATCGATCACCTGATTGCTTTCTCATTAGAATCTTTCCATCTTTGACCCACACGAAAGTATAACCCTTCTGTTTCGCAACTTCCTTGGCCTCCTTGAGAAGTAGTTTATTCTGCTGCGTGAGGTGCTCGTTGATGAACATCCGCTGTTGCTCCGAGAAGGCACCATGGATATCTTTCGCCTTCAAACGCATTTTTCGTGATGCGGTAATGTAGGCATCCCGAATGTCCCGTGAACGGAATTGTGCAACGATTTTGTCAGGTTGTTGGTCACCGTAGTTTCTGATCCGGTGCGCGACATCAATGTCCATCTCCGATACCTCAAGTCCAGCTTTCTGTCCAATCGTGGATACGATAGTCTTCGCATTTTCATCTTTCGTGCGTGGAATTCCAGAAATCTCTACATTCCGATTCCGGCAATACTGTGACAGGTCATTTAGTTGGCACATCAAGTCACTTACTTGAACTTCCAGCGATGCCTGATTCCGAGAAAGGGATTCTTGTTTTGAACGTATTTCATCGGTTGACACTTGCAATTCGTGTATTTGACCCCGGCAGATCTCAATTGACTCCTTCATTTCTTCCAGCTTCTGCGAGTTGTCTTTGATCTCCTTCAAAATCTCCATCTTGAAAGCCGCAAACATTGATTCCAATTTCGAAAATATCGCACTTTCAAAAGACCTGCAGAAATCACACATCCATGTATTTTTCCGCGGAAGTCGCTTGCTTTAGAGTGCCGGTAAGGCCCCCTTTCACACGGAGCGGATGCGGACGCGGGTCCGCATACCCTTTCAAACGAGCGCTGAAGATGCGGACGAATCGCCCGCATCTTTAGTTCGAAATTCGTGCATATAAACTGTTTTTTCGCAATTTTTGTAATTATTTTTCTCCTTCACCCCTGATTCAGTGGCCATAGGCAGCCTAGAGGCATTCTTTGGTGGTTTCTTCAAATATTTCCAAAATATTTTGAAAAAAAAAATCCGTCTTTTCGGAAAAATATGGAAGAAAAATTCCAAAAACATCCAATGTTCGAAAAATCAAATCCAAAAACATCCAAAACTTTCGATGTTCCAAAAAAAAGAAAAAAAATTCAGGAGATATCAAAGAATTTGCAAGTAGTAAAAAAGGGAAGGGGTAGAGACTTTCAAAATGCCTGTGCTTAGAAATATTCACATCACAATTCTGTCTTAGACCGGGATGTGTACACTATAAAAGTTCGTTTATAAAACTTGAAAAATGCAACCAATAGGCGGATCAGTTCTCTCGAATGTAGCAGATGTGTTTATTGGTTACATTTTTCAAGTTTTATAAAATAACTTTCATAAACCTTTAAGAGTGAAATCCCATCCTTAGATTAGTCTCACTTCTGAAACATAAAATTTCATTTTTTCAGTTTATAGACTGAATATCGAGTAAAATAAACTTGTAGGTATCGGGGGAACCACCAAAAATATTCAAGCGCTAGGGTCTTCAAACGTCTTAATCCGGCCCTGAGTGAACACCGTACGTGGATAACGTTGTTTAATAAAAGTATTTCTTTTAAAGTTTAAAAAAATTAACAGTTAAAAAATTTAAAAAAATAACAAATATTTAAAATAATATTTCAGATATTTATATTTTTAAATAATTTTAAAAATTTAAAAAGAAAAAAATTAAAATTTTTAAATTAAATTTAAAAGTTATTAAAGTATTTAGTCAATTAAATATTCGTAATGGCTTATAATTTTGGTCCCGTCAGTGGCCGTTGTTGGCAGGTTTTATTGTATAAAATTGTGAAATATGGACAAAAGGCAGTTAAAGTTGCTATATCTCCATCTCAGAAGGAAACGGAGGGATACACGTATGTAGGTACATTATATTAATGAGCAGGGACCATCATATGGTGTTTTTAAGGGTATTTATGGCAAATAATTAAAAAATTTCCGTGAAAAATCACCTTCAAAAAGTAGCCAAAGATGCGGACTAATTCGCTCCGCATCCGCATCGTCTGAATAGCTCCGAATAAACCTATTGTCAAAACTTCACGTGCGGATGCGGAGCCCGCACTTAGGTTTTGACACATGCGGACGACGTCCGGACCCGCATGAACATTTCCTAGGTGCGGAGATTTTTCGGCTCGTCTGAAAGGCGCAGTATATTCCAATTGTTAAAAAAGACCCGCATCCGCGTCCGTATCCGCTCCGTGTGAAAGGGCCCTAATGCCAGTGCATACGAAATGGAAACCTCGGCCACAGTTTCCCGTGCATTTTACCAAATCCTTCGTATTTGTGATGTTAGACTTGCACACGCCACAGTTTTCCATTCCTTACAATTTACTCGTTAAATTACAAAATAAAACAGCCTAAATTATTAAAATAAATCTATTTAAATCAATAAAATAAGAAGAAAACGAGAGACGGGAAAAAAACGTTGTCCTACTTCCTGCGCCACCTAGCGGTCTCTCACTAGTTTAAATTACCCTCAGTGCTGAATTTTTGCGTTTTTGTGTTAATTTATTGAATTGTGTATTTAACACATTTTCTGTATGGATATTATCACAGCATTCTTGTATATTTTGAAATAATGGATGCCGATTCCTTTCCCCCCCCCCCACCAAATATATAAAATCGGGCAAATATTTTTCGTGTCTGAAACTGTTGAGACGCACCGGGCCCCTTAGGTAAGGACGGGAGTGTCGTCAAAAAGAATGGGCCCACCCAGGCGCTGCTCGGAGTCTCACACAAATTAGATCTGGTTGAAACTTTCGATAATTTGCCTAATGGGGCCTCAGAAAAATCACTTGGCCTGGGGGCCTATCAAAGATCCTAGCGCAGGCAGCGTTGGAGGATGTGTGGGGCATCTTTTACACTTATATATGTCAGGGATTCTCAAACTTTTCTCACCCGCAGCACCTTCTTCTCTAATTAACGCTTATCCGCGGCTCCCCACAGAGCAGTTTATCAAAGAGTCTCTTCGCAAAACCTTTGCAGGGTGCCGTGGCACACAGTTCGAGAACCCCTGCATTATGTATTTTCTGTTTTCAATGTAAGCTCCCCCAATATTCTGAAACACTATACTCAAATGACCAGCAACATTACTGTGTGGTGATGGTTGTCAATTTAAATTATCGGAGAACTTGAAACGCGAATCCAACTAAATCATCACACACACAAAAATCCAATCCAATCCAAAAAAACTAAAATACATACGATAGAATTATTATATTTCAGAATACGCATCAGCATGGGCCTACCCGGGCACAGCCCGGGGGCCTCGAGAGAAGAGGGGCCTCACAAAAATTAGATTTGATTGAAATTTTCTGTAATTTACCTGGTAGGTCCTCAGAAAAACCACTTGGCCCGGGGGCCATGATGCTCTTAAGACGGCCCTGTTAGCGTGGTTTTAAAGAACTGATGTTCAAAACCATCATTGATTGATGATTAAAACCCCATTTTCCACCACTTTATCGGTTTGTAATAGAATTTCACAGTTTTATGTGAATATTATGAAGGGGCACAGGCAGTGTCGTCTTAAGGCATGGTCCCACCCGGGTGCGGCCTGGGGGCCTCAGGAGAAAAAGAGCCTCACAAAAATGAGATATGGTTGAAATTTTCGAAAATTTGTTTGGTAGGGCCTCAGAAAAATCACTTGATCCGGGAGCTCACGATGCTCTTAGGACGGCTCTGGCACAGGGCATCTGTCCCAGAGACATTTTAAATTAACAGAAATTGAAAAATATAGCATACATAAAAGGTATTTTCTTTCAATATTTTAATTTATTGAAAAAATAATAATTTTAATTTTTGATTGTCTTGGGCAGGGCTGTCTTTAGAGCGTCATGGGCCCCCGGCCAAGTAATTTTTTCTGAGATTTCACCTGGCAAATTTTCGAAAATTTTAACTGAGCCTCATTTTTGTGAGGTGCACGGGTGGGCCCATGCGTTAAGACGGCACTGGTCTTCTTGGGGCAGACATGGTACCCCCTATACCCCCTCCTGCATAGGTTTGTTACATTTTACTGTGGTAAAAATCTTATCACTACTGCAAAAGTAGGTTGAAGAACGGGTTATCGCCGAAATCAAATAGATTCGAAACAAAAAAACGGGACTCTACTTCAAAAAAAGAACGTATGGTCAGTGGAAAATATATGTAAATATCGTGGCCTGGCCTGTACAGAGAAGTGACTCATACTTTGAGCAACACCAATCATTTTTGACTTCCGGCGTCCCTGTATGCGCCTTTAGATTTTTGCTTTTTGTGTGTAAAGAGAGAGAGAGAGAGAGAGAGAGAGAGTGTGTGTGTGTGTGTGTGTGTGTGTGTGTGTGTGTGTTAGATTTCTGAGCAAAACTCTAACAAAAGGTAATTAGATTTTCGCTTATGACTATATTTTTTATTTCTAGAGATTGGAAATTCACATCCAGGGCCGCAACTATGGGGGAGCAGGCGGGTCTGGTGCCCGGGCGCAGGACAAGGGGGGCTGCAAATTTAACCCTTCAACCTCTCCTTTCGCATTACGAGGAGGCGCCTAAATACACTGAAGAGCCAAAAAAACTGGTACACCTGCCTAATATCGTGTAGGGCCCCCGCGAGCCCGCAGAAGTGCCGCAACACGACGTGGCATGGACTCGACTAATCTCTGAAGTAGTGCTGCAGGTAATTGACACCATGAATCCTGCAGGGCTGTCCATAAATTCGTAGGAGTAAGAGGAGGTGGAGATCTCTTCTGAACAGCACTTTGCAAGGCGTCCCAGATATGTTCAATAATGTTCATGTCTGGGGATTTAGGTGGCCAGCGGAAGTGTCTAAAGTCAGAAGAGTGTTCTTGGAGCCACTTTGTAGCAATTCTGGACGTATGGGGTGTCGCATTGTCCTGCTGAAATTGTCCAAGTCCGTCGGAATGCACAATGGACATAAATGGGTGCAGGTGATCAGACAGGATGCTTACGTACCAGTCACTTGTTGATGGCCCAGCATTGAAATCTGCAGCAATTTGCGGAAGGGTTGCACGTCTGTCACGTTTAATGATTCTCGTCAGTCGTCGTTGGTCCCGTACTTGCATGATCTTTTTTTTTCCGGCCCCAGCGATGTCGTAGATTTAATTTTTTACCGGATTCCCGATATTCACGGTACACTCGTGAAATGGTCGTACGTGTAAATCCAAATTTCATCGCTACCTCGGAGATGCTATGTCCCATCTCTCGTGCGCCGACTATAACACCACGTTCAAACTCACTTAAATCTCGATAACCTTCTATTGTAGCAGCAGTAACCGATCTAACAACTATGCCAGACACTTGTTGTGTTATATACGCGTTGCCGACCACAGCGCCGTACTCTGATTGGTTCCATATCTCTTTATTTGTATACGCATGCCTGGACCAGTTTTTTTGGCTCTTCAGTTTACGTACTTGCCTCGGTTTATCAAGTATCTAGTGGCGACCCTGTTCACATCTCAGGTAAAACATGCATATTTTCTTTGTTTCATCGGATACAAATAATATATCATAAAAGATCGTTAAAATCAACGTAAAGGAGTTATCCTTGCTTTAGTTGCTCTATTTATTCATCTTCGATTTCGCTTCTTTTCTTTGTCGCTGTCCAACCCATAGACTTAAGATATAAATTATTACTTAAGATATAGTATTATTACTCTGTGGTCCAACCACACCTTGACCTACTTAGGCTCTCTCATCGGTGACCTAAAACTTTGTTTCGACATGTATTTACGGGTATTTTTTTTTCTCATAATCTATCAGCTATTTTCCCTCAAAAGCTCTCTCTACTACAGCATACATTTTTTTTTTCACTTAAGAACCAGAAAGGAGTTAGTCATTTTTCTTATCGGCGTTTCAACGCCACTCGATCGCTCTATTCCCGCGTTTCTCAACTTTTCTATACCAAGCACCAGTAAAATATCTTTCATTGTTTTCGTTGGCTAGATTTTTTTTATACATTTGTCCCGTTTTTTCAACGATACTTAATTGAATTTGTAGTATTTGCCAAAGTCGTGAATACACAGCGTTTTCATGATATAAATTATATTATGTTAATTATGGCAAATATTTTAAATATTAACCTCACATATTTTGTCAGGTTTAACTTTTTGTCCTCCATTTTTTTTTTTTTTTGAATTTTAATTACGATTGGGGATTGTGCCTATTTTAGCCAATGTTTTCGATGACGATGGGCATGTCCCATATATTTTAATGACTATTATTTATACAAATACAATTACAAAGCTACAACAGGCAAAATGCCCAATGAGGTGGCTGATAAAAAGATGCCCATAACAAATATGGATGTCATAAATTTCTAAAATACAGCAACCCTAAATGCAATTACAAAAATTAAAAAACCATATACACGTGATAAAACACAATACAATGCTCATAAGAAATATTTATGGTGGTCCATTATTATTTAAGATCCGAGTTTACCGAATTTTATTTTTCTTAATGAAATGTGGTTATCAGATCATTTGAATGTTATTCTCGTTAATATATTTTTGTTACTGCGATTTGTAGCAGCCCTCTATTTCAGAAAATGGAAAACATGTGGCAACACGAACACGAAACAAGCGGAACTCGACAACATAATTACGTTAGGACCACACATACTTTTCAGAACACACATTCCGGCATGTACCGATTCGTTAGAAATACCGTAGAGGAATTTGTACGAAATGCATGTACGGTTTAGTAGTAGTAGCCCTTTATTTCCACGCCCTACAGCAATGTTAGCAGTTATTAGCAAATTTTAGCATTAAAATTAGCATTTAAAGCAATAAATTGCAATTTTTGGCTAAAATTAGTGATATCCTTATTTAGGATCGCAATTTCCTGCATTCGCGTCGATGATGTATGGTGAACCTAAGTATGAAGATATAATTTTATTTGAACCCCCATAGATATTACTAATAGCAATTGCAACGAGTGAATAATTTTATCAAGTCTGCCTATGAACCAACTCTGGACTACCTCAGGTTGCTACAGCATACATTTTTCTCAACTTCTAAGTATTAATATAAATACAAAAAACAACGCTACAACAGGCAAAATGCCCAACGAGGTAGATGATATAAAGATGCCCATAACAAAAAAATATGGATGTCATATATTTCAAAAATACAGCAACCCAATTAAAAATGCAATTACAAACAATATATATATACATGATAAAATATTATACAATACCCATAAAGAATACTTATGATTGTCTTATTCTAAGTATGGATAAATTCTCGATTTACCCCAACATGTTATCGTATTTCTTTTTAAACGTGTCAATTGTGTTACAATTTACTACCTCCGCGGTTAAGCTATTCCATTTATTTACAGAGAATTTATTTATTAGAGAAAAATTCTGTGCGATACCATAACCTCGCATTGTCCCTTAACAATCGATACTGGTGTTCCCTTGTAAAAGCAAATGATTGACAGTGAAAGCCCATCACCAAAGCTGGGGAAATAAGGATAATAACAACAGTGGATGGTCGCTGCTAGATTTCTCTAATGGTAATCATCTGACACTTCACAATGATGGCTCGAACACATACGAATATTTCGGAGCCACAGGTGCTCCAGACGTTACATTGTCAAATTTTGTTCCACCGCTTGATAACCTAACTTGGAAGTTCAGGCATCTCGATGTTACACATAGCCCGCATTCTCATTTAGAAATTTCTATTTCTGATCAACCATCAATCATTAAGACGGTCAAATTCTCCAACTCGAGACGCCGAATTGAGAAGTTCACGAGATCATTGGTTGATCAATTACCTCTCCTGGAACGAAATATCAACTTAGCTACATCCACCGAACAATTTGAAGAATGCACGAATGATCACTTCAATCTCTTGAAAACGCAGGGTAACAAGTATCTCCTTATATCAAAGCAAAAGACACGATATTTCGACGGGTTGGGACCAAAGAGGTCGCTAGACGGAAATGCAGGTCCAGTAAGAGAAGGTATCTAGCGGCAAACCCAGATAATAAGGAGGTATGGAGAATCATTTTTCACCGTAACGGCCTTATATTCAAAATTAATCAGGAAAACAAAAAAAAAACCTCCTGGAAGGAATTATGTAGCTCAGCTACAAATCTATATGGTATATTTTACAAAGCAATGGTGAAACAATTTTCTCTGTCCCCACAACTTTTTTCCAAACTGATAAAAACGAGAATTTGACTGTCCTGGAACAAGCCCAAAGGCAACTTCAAGAATTTTTCCCTGAGTCTAACTATCCAACCAATCTTCAAATAAACTTATCAACGACTAGTTTGGTGCCTCATGAACCGGATATTAAGGAAATCTCTCATGACAAGAACTGTGGCACATTGCAAGTCATTTAAATAAGAAAATAGCTCCTGGCAAAACGCAATTAATAATGTTACCCTTCAAGCTCTACTGCAAAGTTTTTCCGGGGTGTTCTTCGCATTATTTAATAAATGCCTTCAACTTGAACATTTTCCATGACATTTCAAGATTAGCAATGTCCTTTTCTTCCTTAAAAAAATCATATAGACCCATTCATTTATCAACATTGGGTAAATTGTTCGAAAAAGTATGCCAGAGAGTTATCTTATTGGAAAAATCTAATGTCATCAGCCCCCTTCAATACGGATTTCGCCATGGGAAGAACGAGCTCTCGTGGACATTTTCAGAGATCATAAATCAAAGAATTAAAAAACATAACGTCATAATAATTACCCTTGACACCCAGGGGGCTTTCGATCACGTCAATCATAATATCATCAGGGAAAAATTACTTAATATGCCTATACCATCTGAATCACTAAATGCAACAAGGGGTCATGTCACATTTTTTTAATTTTTATGTTTTGATGGACTCATGTAATAGAGATATCATACTCATCGTTTTATGATAAAATGGGTCAAGTCTCGTCTCTAGATGCTGAGAAAAAACGGATGTTAAAAGTAAAAAGGTGTCAAGTCCAGGCCATGACCCCTTTTTACATTTAGTTCTCAAGACCGCTAACAGGTAGCAGCAAGGTTTTCCTGTTGAGTTACATTAATAAGAAGGTTTTCTTCGTTTACGTTTTTGTTTTGTTATTTGTTCTTTATTGTTTTTTGTTTAAAACGTAGTAGTTGTTATTATGTAATTATGTTATAATTATTAGTACAGAAAAGGTACTAATTAGTACACTTAGTAGGAAATTAGTACACTTCTGTTCGCCGGCTGCCCATTTACACAGACCATGGATGCTTGGCATACTACGTCGAGAAGAATCAAAGGAAAAGATAAGAAAAAATGGTGAAATTCCTTGAGGAACATCCCGAGAAGATAAGGGATCCGTCTCCTCCAGCTCCTGCAACTCCGGTACCAGCGCCGGTAAGGAGATCGCCGCGTCTTCACCCTGACAGTGCGCTGGTGGCACTGTTTGCGAGCGAGGAGCAGGATGAATCCCAAACCTAATTAATGACGTCTCGGAGAAATTAGACTGACTGTATTGAACTGCCGGAGTGCAATGAGATGCTCTGCCCTTCTTGTCATTTGATTCAATCCTTGATCACTCAAATTTATGATTGCGCCTTTTGCGATACGATTTTTATACAACTTTCCATGACTATTTATTATCCGTGCCCGTTGCACTTTACTTTAACTTGATTAATTTGATTCTTCGATTTACATAATTTTTGATTTCCTTGCACTATATGTAATCTTTGACGAATCAATAAATTTTGGTTTTACCGGAGATGCCCTGTTCCCCCCCTCGGGGGGGGGGGCAAAGTGCTTGCGTTGCTTCTTGCGACAGAGCCTGGGTGTCTCGCGGTTTCTCCAGTACAGAAAAGGAGCAAAAAATTTTATGATGCAATCATAGTAGCTAAAGAGCTTTGCCAAGAAAACAGCGATATTTTATGTCTGTGTATTGACAATATGGCTACTGTATCGTTACCTCGGATTCCAGTGCAAGATATCTACTATTTTAGGCAGCTGAGTGTCAATACTTTCGGATCATAACCTAAGAGATGGTAAAATGAAATGTTTCGTTTATGACGAAACAAATGGAGGCAAAGGGCCTAATAAAGTTATGTTCTGTTTGAAAAAATATATTGATGGAGCTGAAGATGGAAACATCTTGTAACTTTTTATGGACAACTGTGGAGGGCAGAATCAGCAACCCTCGTTCACCGCACCCAATGGCCAGAGAATTGAGACAGCAACTTCTTACGAACAGCCACATCAATATAGAGTGGGTCAAGGCTCATAATAATAACGTGGGCAGACCGGCTTGCGAAGGAGGCCACACGACTGCAACATGAGGATAGTTCCATTTTGCCGCCCAGGTCATGGGCCAAACGAATCCTCCAGCAAGACCTGCTCTCGACATGGCTGGAGAGATGAACACATGCAATTACTGGAAGGTCCACCTTCGCTGTACGACAAAGGGTAAATCTTAAAAACCATCCGTGGAGACGAAGCAACACTTTGTTCGTAACTGAACATGAGCCCTTTCAGGCATACCTACACCGATTCCGCATTGTTCCCACTATAACGTGTGTATGTGGACAAAAGGGAGATCTCAGACACTACATGACGAAGTGCGTGACTACATCGTCCTATCACGTCAAAGTACGAACTGAAGATCACTCAGGAAGTTGGAAGAAAGTATTTCTCAATAATCCCATTGAGTGCAACAAAATACATGATATGATGACTTTTTTAGAACAACACGACGACCTCCTCATCAGAAGGCAGAGGGACTCGCTTGAGGATTCCGAAGACGAGCCCTACGACGCCGAACCAC
The DNA here is from genome assembly GCF_987345545.1 of Pholcus phalangioides. Taxonomy (NCBI): domain Eukaryota; kingdom Metazoa; phylum Arthropoda; class Arachnida; order Araneae; family Pholcidae; genus Pholcus; species Pholcus phalangioides. Next base: position 64,129,435 of record NW_028301601.1, on the reverse strand, counting down.
GTCAAGCGAGATATTATACACGACTGCAGCGAAGAAAGGAAGTTGAAAATATGGCAAGCACCCGTGGTGAACAGTGATCTGTGCCGTGACTTTTCGCGCGCGAGTGTATGTTGGTATACTGTGATATAGCGCGCTGCTCTGGTGAATGCTTGCTGGATTCTGGTTCTGATTCAACTGAGTCTGACAATTTTTTTTTGTGTGTCGAGGTATGACGGGCTGGACTGATTTGCGCAAGTATTTTTCAGCCAGTGAATGTAATACTGAAAAGTTGTACAACACTATATTTTTGTTGTTCCCAAGTAGCACAAAGATATAGATCTATATCGTGAATGTGATATATTCAAATATTTAAAATTTTGGACGGTAGATGGCGCCTTTTCAGAAGAGAAAAAAAAAAGTGTAATCTGCTGGAGGTGGGTGGGTTTGAGCTCATGTACCCTGAACTTCTCCCATCTCACTCAGACAGACAGAATTTAATTTTTCTCGTCGCTGCCCAGCCCAAAGGGGCTGCCTGGCGACTTACAGACTGCTCTTGCTAGCTATGAAGGGGGTTATAGACAAGTTTGTGCGTGTTTGTGTAGATGTGAAGTACTTGTAAGTTAATAGAGAAAAAAAAAACATACAGTCCGATAAATGCTACCATCAGAATAGTAAAATGCACAAAGATCAGCCAAACTTCATCAAAATGTTACTCTATGCAATAGAGTTGATCGGTAAAATCAATAGAGTAAAAAAAAAAATATATATATATATATAGACATATACACACATACACATATACTACATATTATGCGATAAATGTATATTATAATGGACACAAAAATGAAATCACCCATGTACAATTCACCAAAATGCTACATAATGCACTAATGAGAAAATAATAATAAAAAATAAATCTAACATACAAAAGAAGTCATAACAAAACAAGTGTGTTAGCCGAAATTATACAAATTGGTGCAGTGCAAGATCAGTCATGTACATCAAACCCCAATGCCACTCTATGCAATAGAGTTGATCGATAATTTCGATAGCAAATTAAAAGTACAAAAATATTATGATAGATAGACAAAGATTATACAGCTCAGTAGTTCAGACCCTAACGCACCGACCATGGCACGTACAGCACGTTTTGAGGCCTGAGAAATTTTAGTCTTTGACGTGGGTTGTAATCGACTAGCTCTCTCAGATGCTCGTATTCTGAGTTCCTCATCCTTTCAAAGTGATCCTCTGAGATTTGTTGGATGTAGCTGAGGATGGTTGGAATCTTCAGGTCTTTTCTAATGTCAGCCCCTCTCATGTACTTTGGGGCACGCACAAGAGTTCTCAGTATTTTATTCTGTTGACTTTGCAGACGCTGCATATTGGTTTTTGAAACATGAGCCCATACTGGGGCGCCGTAGGTCATGATAGGTCTAATGATTGATTTAAACAATATGACTTTGTTTTTAAGAGTTAGTCTTGCACTTGGAAATGTAATGCGTGACATCATTCCCATGGTTTGAGTAGCCTTAGTTCTTACGTGATTTATTTGAGGAACGAAGGATAATGATTTGTTTAGAATACATCCCAAATATTTCACTTCCTTCACAGGTCTTATGGCTTCTCTGCCCAGGTAGATTGGTGCTCTAGTGAATTTGGTTCTTCTTGTTAGCCAGATGAACTGACCCTTGGCATGATTAAGCTCGACAGCATTACCCTCACACCAGTCTTCAACCTCCTCCAGAGTCTCCTGAAGATTTTCTCTGCATTTATCAGATTTTCTGTTGTTGGTGATAATAATTGCATCATCCGCAAAGAGTCCCAGTATGCCCATTTGGGGGGCAGGGAAGTCATTGATGTAGATGGAGAAGAGCTGAGGCCCAAGAACTGATCCTTGGGGAACCGAGGCTCTTATTGGACGAACAGAAGAACAAACATTTCCATTTTTTACCAGAAAATGCCTGTCTTTAAGATAGCTGTTGAAGAACAACACGTAGTGGTCAGGAAAACCGTATTCAACAAGCTTGGACAACAGAGTTACGTGATTCGTTTTGTCAAACGCCTTGCTAATGTCCAAGCACATTGCGCAGGTGAATTCCTTGTGGTTGAAGGCTTGTATTGCGAATTCTACGACTCGATGCAGCTGTGTGACACAGGAGTGGTTTCTTCTGAATCCATGCTGCTCAGGACGAAGAAAATTAGAAGATTCGAGATAGTTATTGAATCGTATAAGAAGAATACGTTCAAACAGCTTAGATATATTGCTCAGAAGGCTGATCGGTCGGAAATTTTTGGCTATGAGAGGGTTAGAGCCAGATTTGTGGATAGGTTTGATTACTGAAAGCTTCCATATCTTCGGGAAGTGACAAGTTTTTAACAAGCTATTAAAAATGTTGGTGAGAGTCATAAGGGCAGATTTTTGAGAGCAAGATTGGAGAATTCATCCAGTCCAGAGGCTTTCTTGATCGAGAGCTTGTTAATAAGTTCTCTAATCTCCTCCATAGTTGTTAGCTCTGAATCTTGAAACCCACTAAGACTCTGATGACGTGGTCTGTTGAGAAATTCCTCAATTTTATTCAAGTGTTCCCGCCGAGTGCCAATCGGTTGATTCGTGTTAGGTTTGAATTGACCCTCATAAGTATCAGCAAGCACTTCCGCTATCTCAGCATCAGTGAAAACCAATTCACCTCGTTCGTTTTGAATTTTGTTAATTTTCTTGCTTTTCTTTTTGCAGATCTTCCAAACTTTCCAAAGGGAACCTTCACTCGCAGTGGCCTCTTCAACGAAGTTCGAAAAGCGCTCTTTGACGAATCCTTTGATTTCTTTCCTGATTTCCTTTTCCAGTCGATTGAGTGCAACTTTATCCAAAGGGCGACGAAATCTTTGCCAGTATTTTCTTATTTTATTTTTGAGTCTAATTTTTTCCTTTAGCTCAAGAGAGATTCCAAATTTGTTTCCCGGATATTTGATTTTTCTAGTTGAATTGTGTAATGCGGCTTTAATACTGTCCGAAAAGATGACCGTTGCTGCTTCAACTTCCTCCTTGTTTGCATGCTGAAGCTCGAGAACTTCGTCAAGATCTAGCAGATCCCTGAATTTATTCCAGTCAGTGGCAAGGCAGAAAGGAACATCTTGAGGCCTTGTTAGATCAATCGTGAATATGATTGGATTATGTGTTGAGTTGAGGCCAGTGAACGATTTTAAGTCAACATTATTCCGAAAGTTTTTAGAAAGACCATAGTCAAGTACATCCGGTGTACCCCGCCTTCCAGGGTAGTGGGTTGGTGTGGAGCTGGAGTGTATTTGTAGGCATTTGTTTCTACACCATCTTTCCAGAATTCTACCACAGGAATTTGATCTGTTACTGCAGAAGGCAGGACTTTTGCAATTCCAGTCCCCAGCCAGTAGAATTGGATTGTTGGTGTTGATCAGAAAGTTAAGTAGATTCAGGTCAAGTTTGTTTCTAGGTGGCTTGTATATTGCACATAGAGATATTGGATGCCTGTTAATAAAGATGGTAACTGCCAGATTTTCCATGGAGTCGGAGTCTGGTGTATCAAGTTCTTTAAATGGTATATCATTTTTGATGAAAACTGCTATTCCACCTCCTCTTTCGTTTAGTCTATCTTTTCTGAGGCAGGTGTAGTTAAATATGTTAGTGGTGTGTGAAGGCTTCAACCATGTTTCGCATACGAGGGCTACATCTCTAGCTCTGTATCGTACCAACCCACCACTACACCACTGGTTATTGGTTGTTATTATAACATTAATTTAGAAGTAATGTTTTTTTTACTTGTATTTTCAATCAAATTTATTCATTTTCATGTATGCAAAAAAATTACTAAATAGAAATTGTTAGGCATATTTATCATTTTGAGGCAGATAATTGAAAAATTATATTATAATTAAGGAAATTATATATAATACAAGAAACAAATTAATGTATTTTGTAGTATATTAATTATTTATTTAAAATTATTCATTTATGCTAATAAAACAAAAAATGCAGAATAAAAAATATGCAACACAAAAAAGTTAAAATTCTCAAAGTAGGGTAAAAAATGAGAACATCAAAGGAAAAAAATTAATAATAAATAATTTTAAGAAAAACACACATATACAACAAAAACAAGGGCAAATTTTTCTAAATTAAAAAAATGTGTGCAATTATAAAGTGGCAATTAAAGTTACGGTGGATAAGAGTTCTTGCTCCTCTTAAAATACCAACATCTACTATGTAAAACATACACAGTAAGGATTCAATTATAACTGATGAAATGATTTTGATATATTAACATAATTAATCCTATTAAAATCAAAATTTCATATGAAAAATTATTCATTCAAACGTTTTTAATTCCCATTCAAACAAAAAATTTTACCGACTTTAAATTTTCTCAAAATTTTTATTTGAAGGCAATATTTTTATTTAAATGCACACGATATGTTGATATATCAGCATATTGTGAATCTGATATATATCTTTGTCAGGTTCACGATATAGATGTATGTCATGTTCAGGATATAGAGCTATGTCTTCTTTGATAGATCTATATCAGGTCTATATCGAGAATCTGATATAGATCTTTGTCAGGTTCACGATATAAATCTATGTTTTTCAAATTATATTAAAATAATTTATTGTCCCGAGTTGTTGTCCTTCAAAGTAGAGATTATTCACATGGAATCAAATACATATTCGACTTAAAAATTAAAGACTTGATCAATTAATATCATAAATAATTTGCACCATATAGGACAAGATCGTTCTATATTATAGCTATGACATCTGATATTCCTCTGACATTTCGATATATAACAGTACGGTCCAGATATTTTAGTATATCGTTGTGCTACTGGGGTTGTTATTATTATTATTTTTTTCTTCTTCTTCATATGCAAGAATGTAAACCTCAGGGGCACTAAATGTCTGCTCGCGAAATGTTAATGGTGCTTCCTGGTGTAAAATAGGTGTTTTTTTTTCCTTCTCCTCCACAATCGAGTCTGATATCAGGCTCTCCGAGACCGTCCATCCCTTTGGGAAAGAGCGCAAACCATCCCAAGATGGTCTCTCTGGGCGGTCAGCGGTCATGTCTGTCTGTGGAGGGCAGAATAATAACACATTAATGAGGTTTTTGATGTTCTTAGTAGAGTCTGAACGTTTTGAGGAAATTAAATTTCATTTCCCCATCAGAGGGCATTCTTTTTTACCGTGATAGGGATTTCGCTCTGATAAAAATACTTATCAAGAAGAATGCGAGATTGTACACAGTGGATCAATATGTGGATTTGATCAACCAGAATGCATCAAGGTTTACTGTACGCAATACGTCAATGGTATTGGCTCACGAATCTTCCCATTAAGAAAACTTGGTGTACCACTATTAATATTCCAAAGCAAAGCTTATTCGTCGACAAAACTTCCAATAACCAAAGTAAAAGGGATGACTTGAATAAAACAAAAAATACACCCTAATGGAGTATAACAATTTTTGGGACCAAATTTTTAGTGCACCAACTATTAACTCATTAGAGGCAAACGGAAGAGGAGTACTTTTGATCCCCGTCTAATAGAAAGTTTCTATAGTATAAAAAGCCTAAATAAAGTTTGTTTCATTGCTTACATTTGTTTATTTATGTGTTTTCCTGAGACTTTTCATTAGAGAATTGGGCTCTAAAATGTTTAATTGTTAAACATTAAAAAAAGGGGTTATGTCCGTATCAGATTTCACTCTCTCGTGGCTCTTCTTAAGTAATAAAAATCTAAAATCCTCTCTCAGGGCTTCATTAAATGCATTTACAGACACTGCAATTAAATTTTTTTACTAAAAAAAAATTATTGGAGAAGATATACGTTTTTTACCTCTCCTGAAAACTTGAGAAAATGTGGCATGACCCCTTTCTACATTTAGCGATTCATCTAATCTATCCATTATCCTGATAAGCTTGCTCCAACACAGGGTGGTACATATAATGTATATAATTATATGTCGCCATCTGGGGGCTAACGTCGTAAGAGCTATAAGCTGCGCTAGGAGGCTGTCCATGCGCAGTTCAGCATTCATACATATGCTCTAAGGAAGGAAAATGTTTGTCCTCTGTAGTTCCTATATATGACAGTGGCTGAGAAGATCATCGCATATGGTGCGCCAGCCTGGGGTATCACATTAATCGAGGAACATGGTAGAGGTCTTGATTCTATCCAACGTGGTTGCTTATTGTACAAAGCTTACTCGACGTCACCAGCGAACGCCCTGCAAATCTTGGCTGGCCTGCCTCCATTAAGATATATCTTGCAGTACGAAACTAAAATAGGGGCACTTCGGAACAGACGCAATATCCAGCTACAAGATGCAACTTACATCAGTCACACTCAACTCCTAAGGAAAATCGCCGGATGGACGAGACACCCGGCAGAATATCCTGATGATAGACAAATATATACCGATGGTTCAAAGACCGAAGGTGGAGTTGCGGCGGCTTTTACTATTTCAGAAAGATGACATCTTCTGCAGATGGTCTTGTAAATTGAATACCAATAACACGGTATTCCAAGCCAAACTTTTTGCTTATTAAGAAAGCGGAAGAACTCCAGAAGGGAACATCTATCTTCACAGATTCACTTTTATCACTCCATTCAATCAGGGATCCTGTCTCAACACTTCATCGCTAGGCAAATCAGAAAGGTTCTGTGTGCCAATCCTCAAATCAGTCTCAATTGGGTGAAAGTTTGCAGGAACATAGGGAATGAACAGGCAGACCAACTTGCAAAAGCTGCGACTGCAAGGGTGACGTCTGACTTTTCGCTGCTCTTCCCTTAGTCATGAGCAAAGAACATCTTATCTGAGAAAATGATGCATAAGTGGCAAAATCGATGGCAGACAGAACGCAAAGTTGGCAGGAAAAAATAAAAATAAATAAAAATAAAAAAATAAATAAATATATATATATATATGCCCTCCTCCCCACCGCTAGATACAAATATAGGAAATGGACCAGGGAAATGGTTATATTCTATTCCGAACATGGTCCTTTCCCAGCATATCTGGCGAGATTTCATCGACAGACTGAGAGATGCAAATGTGGCGGGGAGGAAACGGTCATTCACTACGCTACAGCCTGCCCGTTGACCAAAGAATTCCACTTACAATTCCAATCCCGAACTTTCTAAGTTATTGCGCCTAGAGTACTGTTGAAGATCACAAACTGATTCCGTCAGATTCTGTACTTCTAGTTTGAGCCGTCTATTTTCGAGTTGCAAATTGGAGTTGGTTTTTTTTCAGGTCATCTAAGGATTTTCGCAAGTTTAGAATAAGATCGTAGTTGAATTCCAATGATTCTTTGAATTCCTCTAACTTGTCAGAGATGAATGTCTCTAGATCGGCATGCTGAGATGTTAATCGATTCAATAAATCTATATAACTCAGATTTGAAGATAGATCGGCTGCAGAGGGTGGAACCGAATTCGACGCTGCATCAGCACTTCTAGTCTTAACACCAAACCGATTAGCTTGTTGACACGCTATGCATTTCCAGTAAGATTTTTTTTCCGAAGTAACTTTTCTGAAAGATTTTTCGGAAAAGCCTGCACATTGATAGTGGAATGAGTTTTTACAATTTGTGCAACACATGATGTCACTGGGAACCAATACTGAATCTTTGCAACGAAAAAACACGACTTCATCAGACATGATTTCGGACATTAAACCAAAGCATATATGTGTAAAAAAAAATTTGAAATTAGTTAACTTTACAAAACATAAAAAAAAAGTAGTTTAAAAGTGGTAAAATTTTTTTCAAAGAAAGGGAGCCAGAGAGAGAGAGAGAGAGAAGTGACAGAAATCGCTGCGTACTAGCCCGTTGCCACCCTTTAAAAAAAAGTATGTACTTTTTATATCTTACGTCTCGTGGCATCGCTCTTTATGTCTAGATCATTCCCACAGACCATCTAACTGGCAATCAAAAGTCCCTCCGGCTCCTTCAGTCTTGTGATATTATTAATACCAGTAATTGGTCAATATCGACAATTCCCACTTACACCTTTATAGCTCACTAGCTATAATACCCGGCGCTGCCCGGGTTTTCTTCAATGAGGCTGTTAGAAACACGTGATATCTCCCTCTTTCTTTGAGGGACATGCAAACCGTGTCTAAGTTAACCAATATGGCGACTTCCTGTGAGACTCATGAAATAAACAAATCTAGATTTAAAGAAACATAGAAATAAATATATACTTTTCTTTCCTTTTTTAAGGGGCGCTATATATTTCTATTCCCTCCCCCAAACTTCAAGTTAATTATCTGCCTGTTTCAGCTTTCAAAAATGCTTAATTAAAGCTGTGGAATTTTTTCGATGTACTTTTTATGGGCCCATAATTAATTTTAAAACAACCTAAACTGTATGAATTGATGCAGTTGAATATCAGAAGATAATACGGAGACATTAATTTTTCATGCTTGAGAAGATATAAATAAAAAGTTGAAATCAATGTTATTACATGAATACCCAACTCAAAAGTAGGTGCGGCTAATTACTTCATATTCAATCTCCTGGGCTTAGTATACCTCTAAGTAAACACAATATTTCAGAAATCGGGAATTCTATACAATTTTTAAAATTATTGATGTGGCGGAAAACCCCACCAAATTTCAGCATTTCTATAGTAAAATCGGCAATTTTAACAGTGATTTCTATGAGTCTCACCCTTTTCCTGACCCTCAAAGCGATGCTGATGATGATTATGACGTCTATTCAAAAAGCCTCACTACTGAGAGTATTGAAATGTAATTGTATTGAATAGTAGTATTGTGTAGTATTGAAAGTATTGGCAAACCATTATAAAGGCATAAACTATTATACATATACATATACTAACAGGATTAAAGAAGTGACAAACCATTGTAAAGGCATATACACGTCTGAAATGCATTGCCGGGGAACCACGGTAACCAAAGTAAACGTTCGGAAAGTGATTGTTGAGGCCCGAAGACCATTGTTGCCCTACAGTGTTTTGCCCATTTGGGGCACTTACCCTGCTCTGACAAAAATTTAAAGTAGCCTATCGTTTAAGTCGGGTCCCATTTGGTATATATGCAAAATTTGGTGACGATAGATCTAAAATTGTAGATTTGTATAGAGAACATACACACACACAGACAGACAGACAGAAAATCAATTTTATATATATAGAAGACTAGCTGATACCCGGTGACGTTGCCCGCCCCGTAAAAAAATGTATATATGTATAGCTTATTAATTATTTCTTAATCAAAAAAATTTCTGCATCAAGTAAGAAAAAATTACTTTTATTTTTAAATATTTTAATTAAAATCTTCAGGCAATCGCTTGTGGATACACAATATTTTTGTTTGTCCATCTGGTGTGTAGATGTACAAATTTTTGCTATTACCAACACGCGAACAGGTGACGAAAAGGTGTCCGTGTGAAAAACAAGGCTCAAGTAAGTTGATACCTGCCACTGCTAACGACTGGCCTTGCGCTTTGTTGATTGTCATGGCAAAAGCTAAACGAATCGGGAACTGTAATCGCTTGAAAGTGAATGACATTTCTTCGGTGATAATTGGGATACGTGGAATGAAGACTTCTTTTTCTTTGTCGCATCCAGTTAGAATCGTTGCTTCAATGATGCAATTGTGCAATTTCTTCACGCAGAGTCTGGTACCATTGCAGAGTATCGGTGTCTCCAAATTTCTTAAAAGCATTATAGGTGCTCCGACTTTGAGGGTCAAATTGTGTGGTGGCACACCCGGAATACCCAAAGGAGTTCAGAAATTCTGCAGGATACAGAACTAAATGTCTGTGCCGTGTCTGTGACAGTGTCAACCGATTTATAAGATGTGGAGTCTCCTGGAATAATTTTTAGGATTTTTTCGTTGATCTTGTTCACACTGTCATTTTTCGGTGCCAGAATCGCTCTCCGAAAGCCACTCATGGTTTTGGTCATTTTGTTGAATGTTTAGGAAGACTTTGTCTGCAAGTTCTTGAGCTGAGTTTAACAACTAGCAAAATCCATTTGGGAACGTAATCGGTCCAGTGCTTGGGTCTACTGGTTGGTCAACTGATGTGAAAATGATAGCAGTGCTGAGCCATTTTGCAGTTGAACTCGCATGTTGGTGGATAATGATAATTTTTTAACTTCGTGCCAGAGTGTTGATGATTTGAGGCAAGCATTGAGTTCATCAGCTGGCGTTGAACATTTTTATTCTCAGTTTTGTCAGCGCAGTTGTTGTTCTCTGTTGTCAGAGACGTCATACGTCCAGCTTGTGCAGCGAATATTATTCAAACGCCTTTTAAGAATTTTTTAAATTGAAACTATACCTATACGATAGGCGGTTGATGAGATAAAGGCCGCATTAGCACTTACAGGATACCCTGTACATAGGCTAGCAGAAATACCCGGCGCTCTTCCTGGGTTTTCTTCAATTACTGGGAGGATTGGAAAAGTGACAAACCGTTATAAAGGAATAAACTGTTATAATAACAGAATTAAAGGTGTGACAAACCATTGTAAAGGCATATATGCACGTCTGAAAGGCATTGTTGGAAACCACGGTAACCAAAGTAAACGTTCCGAAAGTGATTGTTGAGGCCCGAAAAAGGGTGTTGCCGACAGTTTTTCGCCCATTTCGGTTATTTGCCCAGCTCTGACAAACTTTTAAAGTACAATAGCCTACGGTTCAATCCCGGACCTGTTTGGTATATATGCAAAATCTGGCTACGATCGGTCTAAAACTGTAGATTTGTATAAAGAACATACATACATACATACATACATACATACTTTCACATTTATATATAAGATTGCACCTGAATCTGTACACTTATCCTGTTTTTCTTTTCATGTTCTATTTTCAGAGATTTGGGCCTATGAAAAAACCCTTCCAACAGAGGACAAGATGAGAGGAGTTGCTGTTGCAGATCGGCTGATGGTCGGGGACCGAGTACGGTGATGAAGGCTGATGGCTCGGGGTATTTTCGTTGGTCTCTTGCGGGCGATTCGCCAAAGGCTCATTGGCGGCCAGCGTGGGTTTCCGAGGAGTTTGGGCGTGGGGAAGGGGGGGGGGGTGATTTCCGTGATTCGGAGGCGATGGGGGCCCCGGCAGGGTTTGGTCCTGTGGATCACGGGCCGGGTATGCCTGCCGTGCCCGGACATCAAGAGATTTTTTCCAGCATCGCCCAGCCGCTAGGTAATCTGCTTGAAAGCGAGGGCCATGTTTGGTGTTAGTGTTTGTAGTCCTTTGCGTGGGTTGGAGGACCAGTAGCGCAATGCCAGCCGGCGTTCGGCTCGTGGTCTTTTTTTTCCAACATGGCCCAGCCGCAAGGTAACCTGCTTATATCCCACAAGGGACAGAGCGGGGGCCATGTTTGGTGTTTGCATAACTCAAGCCCGTGTGCCAATAAGGACGCCAGTAGCTCTTCTCTGCACCACTTCAACCAAGTCTATGCCCCTCCGTATATATATATATAGGTATGGTCTCTCCAAAACCTTACACCATACTCCAGTCCAGGACGAACTAAGGATCCGAAAAGAGGAAAATGACTTTAAAAGAACGAGAAGAACCTTTTTGAAAATGAAACCGAGCATTCTATTCGATTTTTTGACCACCGCTGAACAATGTTCAGAACTAAAATGAGCGACCATGCACTTGCCAACGCTAAACGGCATGCTCCATTCATTTGCCCATGCTCCAATCCTGCTTAAGTTGATATGGAGCAACTCCCTATCGCTTTGATTCCCGACTACCCCCATTAGCTTTACGTCATCTGCGAATTTGCTAGTAATCCCATCGATACCCTTATCGAGTTTATCGATAAAAAGTGAAAAAAATATGGGGGGGGGGGCCAAGGACATTTCCTTGACGAACTCTACTTGTGACGCCAGGCCAACCAGAAAATTTACCGTTCGCCATAACGAGGTGGCTGAGAAAAAGATGCCCATATAAATATGGAAATATATGACATCCATATTCTTATGGGCATCTTTTTCTCAGCCACCTCGTTGGGCATTTTGCCTGTTGGGGCGTTGTATTTGTATATGTTTTGTATTTGTATCCAATTCAGCAAGTTGCCCTCAATCCCAATCTCCTGTAAACGCTTCAAGAGTTTTCTATGTTGGACCCGATCGAATGCCTTCTGGAAACCAAGGTAAACAACATCTACATTTGTGACCTTACCCAAAGCCTTCGTCACGATTAGATAAGTATTAAACATTTTTTTTTATCGGTGTTTCAACGGCATTCGATCGCTCTATCCGAAACTCAAAGTGGACGAAAGTAAGCCTCTGGGGAAGGGCGCTGAAGTTGACTGCGGGTGTGATGAAAGTGACGAGAGCTGAATTGAAAAAAAATATATATACATGTTTTCCAAAATGAATGCGATGTTTTGAGGTGTCTTAGTGAAGAAGCAGCATCAATGTGCTCCCCGTTCCAAATCATTTTTAAGCTTTCAATGCTGTTTTTTTCCAAATTTTTCTCCGTTTTTCGAACTCGAATATCTCAGTGGATATAGCACTTAGAAACGTGCAAATTTTTTTTGTTGGCATCAGGAGAGACAGGGTAACAACTTTTTAATCGGGTTTTAGGGCGCACGGAGACTGTATCAAAAGTTTTTTTATTTTTATTTCAACAACAATACAAACCCCTTGAAACATGAATGATGTATATGAGTATTATACGTTATTTGTAAACTTTATCCAACTGGAAGTGTGCCTCTAGGATCAACGGTTCACCAGTAAAATGTCATACGCCCTGTTTGCAGTGCCGCTGTACATGTATATACAGTATAACTTATATAGTTGTTTCATCTTGTAAAGTACTTTCTCCTCACAACACTTTTGTGTATTACATAGAAAGTAGCTTCACGGCAACTTCATTAACACGTGCAGAGCGTAAATAGAGCAAAATAATACCAACAGAGGCGTCGACACGAAGAAAACATTGGAGGGGCTGAAAGTTGCTGGTTGTCCCGTATATATGGGACTCGTGCGCGTACTCAGGCGAGGGGAGGGTACATTGAATTGTTTCTTCTTAAATTATTGGTGGAGGGAGGGGGCCTCAGCTACCTTACAAAATTTATTGGGTGGGTTCAAATGATCTCTTAACCCCTAGGTTCCAGTGCCTATGAATACCAATCTTATTAATCACCCTCGACAGAAAGTTTGGAAAGTACGAATATATTGAATGCGATTTTGAACAAAATATGTAAAATATCATTGTAGTAGTTTGGATATATTCTCAAAAAATATCGTTATACATAGAGGGATTTAACGTAGTAAAGGCCCTCGTTGTATCGCGAGGAGATTAACGTTAGATTATAGAGGCAATTCCAAACAGATTCGAAAAAATATCGTTGTATCGGGATTTATTATTATATCGAGTATTGTTTTAGAGGTATTTATTGTTATATCGAGTATCGTTGTAGAGGGACTTATTGTTATAACAAGTATTGTTGTAGAGGGATTTATTGTTATATAGAGTATCGTGTGTTGTAGTAAGGATTTACTGTATTTACAGCAAAGGAATGCTCTCTCACCATACGAGAACGGGACGAAAGCTGGCGGTTTATGGATCTGTCCATCCTTCAGGAACCTTCGTGGTTCGAACTCGTGTGGATTGGGCCAATCGTTCGGTTGGTGATGAACTCCCCACAGATTCGTCATGATGATAGTACCTCTGGGTATGAAGTAATCTCCGATTCTGCTGTCTTGCGAAACGCTTCGGAAATAAAAATGTAAAAAAAAAACATTATTCGCGTTAATGATATACAAAAAAATTGATTTAGAGCCGTGTTCCTTAACCGGGGTGCGTTTTTGGGGGTGCGCGATAGGAAAAAAAAAGACAAAATTGAAATTGTGGCGCTGCAGCCGTGAACGAAAACGCGGGCTTCCGGGTAAAAAGAAAAATCAGCCAGTCTTTTTTCATTCCGTCCGCACTCAACGATGTCTCATCTTCTTTCGCTATTCCAGTAGTTCCCAACCAGGGGTGCGGGAGAGCATTTTGGGAGTTGTGCGGTGGAAAAAAAATTACATGTTGACTGATTATTCAGGAAAATTAAAATGATAAAAATTGAATTTTTCAATTCCTAAAAAAATTAATCATACCAATATTTTGACGCCACACTTACTCACAGAAATGAGTCATATGAATTTTGCGTTGTATTAATGTTCCTAATCTATGCATTTATATGTGTTTCTTTGTTTCTGTTTTTGTCTTTTTGTATCAGATTGCACTTGTAGTATTATTGTGAAAATAAAGGTTTCTTTTCGATTAGCGATCGTACTTTTTGGTGAGGAAAAATACGACTATTTCTACCTAAACCATCGAGCTTATATTTCTGGAGGGAGCATCCAGCCGCCGCGACGACGTCTATATCTAATGCAAGGAAACCACGTGACTCGGTGAAAACAAAGCTCGTTTGCCCACAGAAATGTACAGTTCGGTCTCTAAATATTGAGTTTTAAAGATTAAAAAAAAAGGATAGAGAAATCATCATTTCTTTCATTAATGCTGGAATAATTTCTGTTGTTAATGCTGGAATAATTTCTTTTGTTAATGCTGAAAAATTTCTTTCATCAATTCTTGAATTTTCTTTCATTAATTCTGGGGATTGTCCTTCATTAATTTTTCTTCATTAATTCTGGGGATTGTCCTTCATTAATTTTTCTTCATTAATTCTGGAATTTTCCTTCATTAATTCTGGAATTTTCCTTCATTAATTCTGGAATTTTCCTTCATTAATTCCGGAATTATTTCCTTCATTAATTCTGGAATTTTCCTTCATTAATTCCGGAATTATTTCCTTTATCAATTATTATTTCTTTCATTGCTTCTGGAATGATTGCTTTCGTCAATTCTGGAATGATTGCTTTCGTCAATTCTGGAATGATTGCTTTCATCAATTCTGGAATGATTGTTTTCATCAATTCTGGAATGATTGTTTTCATTAATGCTGAAATTATTTCTTTCATTAATGCTGAAATTATTTCTTTCATTAATGCTGAAATTATCTCTTTCATTAATGCTGAAATTATTTCTTTCATTAATGCTGAAATTATCTCTTTCATTAATGCTGAAATTATCTCTTTCATTAATGCTGAAATTATCTCTTTCATTAATGCTGAAATTATCTCTATCATTGATTTTGGAATTATCACTTTTTGTCAATGCTGAAATTATCTCTTTCATTAATGCTGAAATGATCTCTATCATTGATTTTGGAATTATCACTTTTTTATCAATGCTGAAATGATCTCTTTCATTGATTTTGGAATTATCACTTTTTGTCAATGCTGAAATTATCTCTTTCATTAATTCTGGAATTATCTCATCGATGCTGTTAAATTATTTCTTTCATTTATTGTTTTAAATTCCTGCCATAAGAAAATAACCGGGGATTGTGTTTGTATTCACCGAGTCACGTGATCTTCCTACGAAAGATGTTGGGGGACACCGTTCTCAGCAATGCCAAGGCAATACCTTCTAAAGCACCTTCTTGCTCTAGAAGGTGGTGGCCAAGGCGGAGACCGCTGACGTCATGCTCTCTCCAGTAATATATTAAGCTCGATGACCTAAAGCAGCGGTTCTCAACCGGTGTTCCGAGGAGCCCTTGGGGCTCCTTGTGCGCTCCGCGGTCGCTCGAGGAAAATTAAAAAAAAACAGCAATTTGAAAAAAAAAAAATAATAATTACTTTAGAATAATAAAAATATATCAGTAATTCTTTGCTGAATAAGTAAAAAATAGGTCCACGGGGCTCCGTCATAGAAATTATATGCCAAAAAGAGATCCGCGAGTCGAAAAAGGTTGAGAACCGCTGACCTAAACTATTTCGTGGTTTGTTTACATTGGTACCTGTTGTGCTTAGATTTGATATTGTCGTGATTTACGACTTGGGAGATAGATGGCAAAAAACTCAGTTAAGTGTCAAAGAAACATTAATTTATAATTGTTGCGGCTGGAATCAATAAGTGAAGATCTATTCAACGAATCCTTTTTTCCGAATCTCAAAAAAATGCCAAAATTATGGTTTTAAGTTCCGTTTTTGAATTAATCTTGAAAAAAAGAAGCCAAAGTTAAATATTAGCCATAGCCGAAAAGACATTAAACAATAATTAAAAAATGCGTAAAAATTAATTATCGGACAATGAATGTAATCAATTGCAGAAAAGAAACCTGAATTTTCTAACATAAAAAACACATTATCCAAGGGGGGTGCGGAAAGGAAAAAGGTTGGGAACCACTGCGCTATTCGTATGAATAAAATTCTTATTGTTTATTTTCATGTTATTTTACAAAACTAAAAAATGATTAAAATTGCATTTTTCGATCCTTAAAAAAAGTATGAGGTATACAGAAGTTTTGACAAATTTTCTTTCAACTTTCGCTTGTAGAAAGAAATGTATGACGTGAAATTCGCGTTGTAAAAGTTTCTTTTCGATTAGGCGTTCGTACATTTTTTTCCATTTCGAGAGATTGAGAAAAAACATAATTAATGCCCATAATATGTCGCGGTTTATTTTCATAGTGCTTACTTCGTGTTCTTAGCATGCTGTGCATAGATTTCATACTGTCGTGAGCGTGACTCATGAAAAACGTAAAAAAATTTATTCAAGTGCCAAACAAACATATATATACAAAGTGACCTGTTAGTCCTAACTCGATCATTATCTCATCAATCGTTCATCGTAGAGGAATGATTTCAATTTAAAACATTATTGAAATGTGTTAAAACTCACCCTGTACTGGTTCTAAGGGAAAATAAATACAGTGTGTCACAAAATAAAAATATATAAATTTTTATATGGACGCCCTGTCCTTAAAAACCCAATATGAAAGTTGTTGCCTTGTCACTTCTGAGGCCAACAAAAACATTTTACGTTTCTAAGTCAGTGCAATATTCACTGAGACATTTGAATTCAAAAATTGGAGAAATATTGTTAAAGAGTAGCATAAATGAAAGAAAGGAGCATTGTCCGTCAGTTTATACTGTTCTTTCCAAACTTTTCTTCGATTTTTTAATTCAAATAGAAACGCGAAATGTTTTTTTTGCCTAAAAAGAGACATGGCAACAACTTTTTAATTGGGTTTTTTAAACAGGTGTCCATATAAAAACTTAAATTTTTCAGTTTATGACACACTGTATTTGCACTCTCTAAAGTGGTGCAGGGTATTTTTGAACACATTTTGAGCATTTTTTAAATTGGAACAATTTCTCCACGACAAACGCTTGATAACATAAAGGCCGAGTAAGGACTTACAGGACACACTGTGCATTGTTGTACCGTCTGGAATCAATAAGAGAAGAACAATTCACGGTAATTTTTTCCGAAATTTCGAAAAATGCTAAAGAAACTAACTTTTTTTAGTTTAATTTTTAAATTTATGTAAAAAAAGAAGCCAAAACTAAATATTAATAGTGGCCGACAAAGTAATTAAATAATAAGTAAAAGAGTTTGTGAAAATTAATACGATTAAATACTCGAGGTTTGGGTGTACCCAAAATTCCAAAACGAACACGGCTATACGCGTTTCAGAACTATATGAAGTTCCTTCATCAGTAGCAGAAACAAAGAAGAAAAAGAAATATTGAAAAAAAACTCCTTATAGCGGGAGTTACTCGCTGTTGTAGACAAGAGTCAAATTCAAAATGAACCGGCAACAAAAGAGCAAGAGGACTGAAAAAAGAAGAAAAATGGCGGAGCCAATCACAACCGAGAACGTGATAGTGATGCTGATGGAGAAGAATAATTATTGTACAAACTGCTGCCAGGTTTTTGAGAAGGGTGGTGTGCTAGATAGGTCGTTGACCAACTGGTTTGTGTTTCTGTTGATGTGGAGTGATTCGAAGAAATCCAAGTCAGACGGTGAGGGACATTTTTGGATGATTTTGGCAGAAGAGAAGTCAAATTTATGGTCAAAGGACCAGCAGTGTTGGGCTATGGATGAGCGGTTAAGGTCTTGGTTGCTTACGTATCTTCTATGCTCATTTAAACGGTATTTTGGGGCACGTTTAGTTTGGCCTATATATGATAATCCGCATTGGCATGAAATGCTGTAGATGCCCCAGTTGTTGAGTATGTCAATGGGATCTTTTAGTTGAGAGAAACGAAGTTTATTGACGGGGGTGAAAACCACAGAAAAATTGTATTTTCGAAGGATTTTAGCGATGCGTTGGCTGGTTTCTGGGAAGAAAGGCAAATTGATCAAGTTTTTGTGTTCAGGTTTATGCTCGGTTTTTGAAGTGTTTTTAATCAGTTTGCTGAGTAGATTATCAATGAGAGAGCTACGGTAGCCACGATCGACTGCTATTGCTCTAAGGATATTCAGTTCAGCATCGAGTAACGTCTACAACAGCGAGTAACTCCCGCTATAAGGAGTTTTTTCAATATTTCTTTTTCTTCTTTGTTTCTGCTACTGATGAAGGAACTTCATATAGCTCTGAAACGCGTATAGCCGTGTTCGTTTTGAATTTTGGGTAAACCCAAACGTCGAGTATTTAATCGTATTATCAAACACAAAAGGTAATCCATTTCTATTGTGAAAATTAATTAATACAGATAATTTAGTTGAATATAGGAAAAAAAAAAGAATAGAAAACTCATTATCCAGGGGTGTGTGGGAAGGTGAGTTGTGTTGCACTGGGGATGCAGGATGGAAAAAAAAGTTAAGAACTACTGATTTAGAGTGTACGGTGTACAAATGATCCAGCATGTATCTAATTTTATACCGAATACTCACCATCTGAGCATGCTTATAGGCACCGTCGTGTTGCTTCTCATCACTTCCATAACGACAGCCATAGTATACGGCATGCGTAGGTGATCGTCCCACGAAGGGTCGTTGTCTCGTCCGATCACCTCGTCAACTTCCCGCTGTACCGATGACTGGATGAGAGGGTGATGCAACATGCACGCCAGTGCCCACTCCAGCGTCGCCCTCGAAGGTGTACTGCCCCCTCCGAGAAGCGACAGGTAGTTGCCTCTCAACATTCGAACTGCAAACGGAAAAATAGCTAAGACATCAACATTAAACATCAAAGTACCGGACGCACCCCGCTTCTCATCTCAGAGAGATATCGAAGCATTCCCGAAGGATGGGTGTATTCGGAAATTTATGAATTTATGTCAAAATAGCAAACAACGATATTTCATAGGTAACAAGGATAGGAAATTTTACCGGTGAACCATTGATCCTAGAGTCATACTTTCAATTAGACAAAATTTAAAAATAACGTGTAGCACTAAGATATGTCATTAATATTTCAAGGGGTTGTATAGTTTTTTAAATAAAAAATCAACTTTTAATGCACTCCCCGTGTTCCCCAAAACCCAATTAGAAAGTTGGTGCCCCTTACTCTCCTGATGACAACAAAAAAAAATACACGTTTTTAAGTGCAACATTCACTGCGATATTCAAATTCGAAAAATAGACAAAATTGGGAAAAACAACATTTAAAGCGTTTAAAACGGTATTCCTGCATTTTTAATGCTGTTTTTCCCCAATTTTCCTCCGTTTTTCGAATTCGAATATCTCAATGAAAAACTTTCACTTAGAAACGTGGAATTTTGTTTTATTTTGTTGGCATCAGGAGAGTCAGGGCAACAACTTTATGAGTTTTTGGGCACATGGGGACTGCATAAAAAGTTAATTTTTTTATTTTAATAACTATAAACCCCTTGCAACATGAATGGCATATCTGAACGTTCTGCCTTGTTTGGTTACTTATTTTTATTGAAAGTAAGCCTCTGCGATCAACAGTTAACCAGCAAAATGCCTGTTACCTAGGTACCCTGATATACAATAAGGAATCTGGAATAAAAATTGTAATTATAACGTCGTCCACAGTTAATCAGTCCGTAATTGTTATTGTCATTATGTAGGTAATCGCACAAGGCATCAACAAATACAGGTACACTTTCCAATATGTTATTCATGTAATATCATTTCATATACCAGTAGTTTCAAATGGTGATCTGTGGAATCTTTGTGGGGAGTTCTAAGGATCCTGTTGCTAATTTTATTAATTGTGGCATTTATCTCTCATATATCGGCCTACCAAACGTTCTCTGAAATTTCTCCTCTCGGAGCATAAGTTCTACGAAAAAATCAGATGCTCAAACGTTCTTCCATAGCTCAACAATTGCTGGAAAATGCTCTTCACTTCTCGACTTAGATTTCTTTGAAGCGCTTTACATTCATAAAAATTCATCTGTTTTGGTTTACGATTTCTCCAGCAATCCATATTTCTCCAATGTTTAGGCCCAAAATCCTTAAAATTACCCCTCCCTTCCATTTCATCATCGATAAACCCCGTCTAACAATCGTAATCGTATCATTATCATCATCTCTATCAAGTCAGTACCTCTGAGAAGCGTCTGTTGGCATCTGTTGATTGACGCTAACATTTTCGCTGGAGACCAGCAGGTGTTTAAAAATTGATGAAATTATGACTGGATCCCATGTCTGTGGTTGGTGCAGTGGACAGAACATAAAACTCGCATTACGAAGGTCGATGGTTCGGTCCTTTTTTAAGTTTATTTTTTTCTCTCTCTTCCATCCATAGGCGGAGATAGACGTGAAAGTCTATGGGGGGGGGGGGTGCATGATGACGATGACGTAAATTCATATGTATGTGCATATACATTAGATCAGTAGGCTCCATCTTTAACGCTGGGGAAGAGGGCCACCCATATTTCCGCCCATGCTTCCATCTTCGTTTGTTTTATGTCTGAGTGTGATGATTTTAAATTTATATAATATATTTTTCATCGTATTTCCTTTTAAAAGCCGTTGCACAAGTTGAATGCGGTTCATTCTTAATGCTATCACATAACCAAATTTAGATTTACTTGTTCTCAAAGATGGGCAGAACGCAGGAATGTCAATCCGAAGGTTGATGGTTCGAACCCAGCTCATAATGATAGTTATGAGCGGGGTATATTTTTTCCGGCTATTTTTATTTTTCCTCTCTATTCGAAAATTATAAAAAAGAATAAAAGAATTGCAAGCCTTTTTTCAATTTGTGCATTTATATATACCAATCGCCAGGTGCACGGCGTAAGAGGGTTGTTTTGTTCCTCTAAAAATGAAATTATAAAAACTAAAAACTATATGCACATGATAAAATATTATATGATGCCCATAAAAAATATTTATGTCTGTCTTATTCTAAGTATGGATTATTTGTGCTAATGCGCGTGTCATGACAAAACAAAAGCGAAATCGTTTACCGCTCTTTTAAGCGGTCAATTCTTGACTTCAAATCGGAAGAAAATACTCTATCAACATAGCATTCGCCGCCATGTCATTTGAAGAAATTGCCTTTTCAATTCTGCGCATGCGCATTAAGTCAAGTACAAAGGCCACAACAGGCAAATTGCCCGTCGAGGTGGTTGTTAATTGCATTTTTTATTGGGTTGCTTTATTTTTGAAATATATGACATCCATATTTTTATGGGCATCTTTTTCTCAGCCACCTCGTTGGGCATTTTGCCTGTTGTGGCGTTGTATTTGTATTTGTAAATAACCAAAATACAGCAACCCAATATAAAAGCATACATTACCTAAAAAATAATAATAATTTATTTATTTAAAATACAAAGCTACAGGTTTAAAACCCAATTACAGCTTGCAGTAAAAATAAAAATTAGCACAGAATAAAAAAACGACGACATGATAAAGCACACAAAAACAAATAAAAAGTAACAAAAATTACGCAAAATACAAAAATTCTAAACAAACATATATACAACGCAAACGCAGCAAAAATCTTCCTAAGTCGGTAACAAACGAATGAAAAATACCCAGATGTTGAGGAAAGTCATTATAAAATTCGAAAATTCTGTTTACATTTGATCATTTTTGTCGCACCACGGTCATTTTCTGTACACGAGGGCTAACTTTTTTTTAGACCGGGACCTACAATTTATTGCCGATTCCGAATGGCAGGCTTGTTTTTGATACTCATCGAGAGGTTGGTGCGCTAACCCCTTGATGGGGGATTCCCTGCGGTAGCAATGTTTTGCTGCGGTCAAGTCCCCGTTTTTCTTGTACCCCTTTGTCACGAAAGTTTTCTGACAAGGACGTACCGGGTATCGAACTCGCGACACTTCTAAACATCCTTTGGTATTTTAGGCGAGTATCTTATCGACCTGGGTACCGCGCCCAAATCTGTTTACAGCACAGTAACTACCAATATTGGTACTGAATGATTTGACGGCAAGCAATTAGATCTTGTATTGTGGCACTTAATATTGGTACAGATTTCGTTAAAAATGGGTATGCAATCTGGTTAGTCAGCAGTTTCTTGAAAAAAATAACGGGCAAGTTCTCTCTACGTTTTTGTAAACTAATAACATTGAAACTGTTTCGTAGATGAGTTGGCAGATAAAATATTGTTATAAGGACCATGCTTTTGAAACAATTCTTAGAAAATTGTTTTGAATATTTTCAAGACTCATAATATGGCAAGCGTGAAATGGGTTCTGGATAATCGAAGCATATTCCAATTTAGATTTTGTAAGCGTATTAAAAAGGTATATTAAAGTATTACTACCATTGAAATCTCTCGACATTCTTTTAAGCAAGCCAAGTTTTTTATATGACACAGAACAAAGATTTCTAATATGATCAGCAAAGTTAAAATTGGTACTATAAATAACGCCTAAATCGGTCGCAGAGGTTCTTCTAAGCAATTGGCTATTATTAATGCTATACGTAAAAAAGATTGGATTCTTTTTTGTGAGTGAATCAAAGAACAAAACATTTATCAATATTGAGATTAAGTCTATGAAGTAAACACCATTCGTGAATAAAAGACAACTCATTTTGTAGGCAATAACATACATCAATACAATCAATACTTTTAAAAATCTTCAATCATCAGCAAAGAGTAGACAATTTTTAAAAAGTGAGGATAGATCATTGATAAAAATAATAAATAACAACGGGACTAAGACAGATCCCCGAGGTACACCAGAACTAGCGACAAAACCTTGGCTTAAATTGGATTTATAGGATACATACAACACTCTATTGGGTAAGTAGGAAATGAACCAATTCACTATATAAGTCAGAGTTAAAACCAATTTTACTAATTTTGCTAATAAGAATTCCATGATCGATATGATCAAAGCTTATTATAACATAAAAAATAATAGCATATAAAAGCTAATAATAATATATAAAACATTACCCATAAAAAAATTATGGTTGTCTTATTCTAAGTATGGATATGGATCGAAGCTTCTCGATTTATCCCACCATGTCTATCGTACTTCTTTTTAAACGTATCAAATGCGTTAGAATTCACGACCCCGGAAGTTAGCTCTTCCATTTATTAACAACCCTATTAGGGAAAACTTCCTGTGACATAACAACCTGGAATTGTCCCTTACTTGACGATGCTGGTGTCCCCTTGTCGAAGCAGTTGATTGATGACGTATTAATAACTCAGGTGGTCCATCCTATTCATCCCATTGAAAATTTTAAACACATCGATCATATCCCCACGACAATTGCGTCCCTCATGTGTAAACATTATTCAAAAAATCAAGTCTCCCTTCATAGCTTTAGGCCCGTGTGCCATCAAGAGCACGCATAGCTCTTCTCTGCAGCCCCTCAACCAAGCCTATGTTCCTCCGTAGGTATGGTCTCCTCAACCTTACAGTATACTCCACTGCAGGACAAACTAAGCCTCGGAAAAGAGGAAGAATGACTTTAGGAGAACGCGAAGAGACCTTTTTAAGTATGAATCCCCAAGCATTCTATTTGATTTTTTGACCACCGCTGAACAATTTTCAGAAAATCGAAGCCACTCGTCAATAAGAATTCTCAAATCGGTGACGCTAGTTGCATCCGGGATAGTGATACCATTCAACTCGTAAAACGTGACAGATGACACGAGACTGTAGTCTTCCTCTGCCATCATTGCCACCATCGTGCGTCAGCCTTATATCAACAAAGTGATTTGTTCAAGCGAATAGTCGGCGCTAAAACAGACTTTTTACCACTGAAGAAGGGGCTATATTAGTTGCGAAACGGCTGTTTGGAGTCTTTTTTTCATATTGTGAGTTATAATCGTTGGTTTTCATTTTTCTATACAGCAATATAGAGTTGCACAAATAAAAGAACTCTGAAGACAACCGACTGTGGACCAATTTTCTTTTCAAATCCTGTCCCACTTCGATCTGAAAACAAAATGTTCCTTTTTCCAATGTTATTTCTTTCTCCTCGCTGTTCTCGATTCTGCCTTTAACGAAGAAAAAAAAAGAGCAATTTAATTTCAGTTTCAAGATCTTTCTCACGTAAAAATGCTCGTGTTTATTTGACTTTGATTCATTCCTCCAAAGAGTGCACCTTAATTACCGAGTACTTTCGAGAATGTTCTCGAAGAGATAGAGAGAGAGTTATACTGGCATGCATTGTAAAGAGCTCAACCTAATTACTGACTTTAATGGCGGAATTTTTATTGCAAGAATGTGTGTGATCGGTTCGAGCCCCACTTCGGATAAGTAACAACAATGGCCCAGATTCCTTCCTTCCGCTCTTCCTTTTGTTTTTGGAGTCGATTCCGCCGTCGAAAAAGCTCTTATTATCATTATTAGTTCTCTTCAATGACCATGATCACCATCATCATCATCATCATAGCCATCGTTATCATCATCGGGGGATGATAAATAATGACAATGCAAGTGCCCCTCTTTTTTTATCTGAAATCTGTTTCGTATGAAGAAGGTTCTTTGATTGTTTTTGTTATATTGAAAATGAATTATTCATCGAATTATTGTTATTATTTTTCGGTAATGAAGCTTGTTAATGGTCATTTTCGTTATTTTATTGCGTTGTCTTTGCTCAGGACAATCGGCACGTATAAGTTTTTAGATTTTTACGTGCTTTTGTAGATATTGCGTCGTAATAATTACTCGGAAACAATTTCAATGAAGGAAACATTTTCATTTTATGGATTTAATCAAAATTCTTTCCAATCACATTTTTAGTTTAATTGAATTAAATTGAGTTTGAAGAAGTTAAAGAATATTCGCCTAGAAGCTCTTCTCTGCACCCCTTATACTTAGGCTGCATACTTCTGTAAATATTGTATACACAACT
Source organism: Pholcus phalangioides (assembly GCF_987345545.1). Classification (NCBI taxonomy): domain Eukaryota; kingdom Metazoa; phylum Arthropoda; class Arachnida; order Araneae; family Pholcidae; genus Pholcus; species Pholcus phalangioides. Next base: position 64,104,331 of record NW_028301601.1, on the reverse strand, counting down.
GCACGTAAGAGACGGAGACATGAAATTATTTTTTTAAGTATGAAACCAATCGTTAACTTTGTGTGCGTGTGTGTGTGGTTTGACGTACGCAGAACAAGCCTCAAGACAAGAAAATAGAAACTTCGGTCTCTCATCAATGAAAGATGCGGTCGTTCATCAATGAGAATTCTTAAATCAATGAGTTTAGCTTCATCCACAGAAGTTTTACAATCGAACTGGTAAGTAAACTTGGGTTTTGAGAACCAGCATTGCTAGCAATGCGCTTGTCAACGCTAAAAATCATGCTCCATTTTTCTACAAATACTACGATAGCATTCAATTTGATCTCGAGCAACTTCCTACCACTAGGGGTCCGGACTAAAACATTGAATTTTTTGTCATCTATGAATTTATTGAGATGCCAATCGATTCCTTGATCAAGTGAAAAGAAAGAAAAAAGATGTATAGGACCTGTAATACTATTTAGTACTCTACAGTAACTCTTATTAGTTACAAGTACTCTACTTGTTGATACCGTGCAATCCAAAGATTATCCTCTGATCAATCCCACACCCGCAAATCTATCCAATTCAACAAGGCCCTCCCCCCCCCCCACTTCTATCCCGATTCCACGTAAATGATTCAAGAGTTTGCCAGGCTGCACCTAATCGGATGTTTTTCAGAAATTAAGATAGACCACGTCTCTACAATTTTCTCAATCTGAAGTCCTAGCTTCATGATTATAGAAGCAAGAGGTTGATTGCACACAACTTACTCTTCCCAAACTAATCTTGACTATCTGGTACTGCATTATTATCCTTCGCTCTATTCACCAGTCGTCTATGGCTAATACTTTGCAGCGTCTCCAGGATTGAGCTCGTTAAACTGACCGGATGATAAGTTGCACTGTTGAGATTTAGGCATTTGCCATGATTTTGCCAACTTGCAGCACCAGTATTACACGAAACAAGCAAATAGGTTTGGACCACATATACGCACACACCCCTACACACACATTTTGGCACGTACCTATTCGTTAGAAATTATCAGGGGAATGATTATGAAGGGCATGCAAGATAAGTAGTATTATCGCCTTAGAATATTCCCCAAGGACCCTGGAATAAATATCATTCCGTTCTAATGCTTTGTTTGTTAGAAATGTTTTTAGAAGTTGAATAACTTCTTTTCCTTCTACATAGTTAGGTTCATTTATCCTCCCCATGATTCAAGCGGAATATCGTCATCTCTGTTAAATAAAAACTGACGTGAATCAGTCATTGAATACTCAACAAGTTTTTTGTTCGTCTTCTGCCTGAGGTGAAAAAAAACGTTTCGTAGCATTCGCTTCAGATCAGTTAAAAGCAGGGCCGCAACTAGATACTTTGTTAGCCAAGGCAAAGAGTGAATTCGACACCAGTACCCGGGCACCAGATCCGCTTGCTCCTCCCCCCACCAATTGCGTCCCTGGTTGCAAGAATTCTACACAGCAATACGTTATTTTAACTACCAACAGATTAGGCAATGCCATAGGCTTCTAATGACCTCTTCATTTCTAGCAACATGTTTTTATATAGTGCTGCTGGCCAGTACCTCTTAGATATAGAAGGCCTCCGCAGTCTGCTTGAGACGTCAGTAAGTAGTTTATTTTTCCTCAGAATATTCAGGGAAAAAATTCCCTCATCATCGTTGTGAGGAAAAGAAATGCTCAGAATTGGCGATTTCTATGCCCCACATCCAATTACTATGCGGTATTTGTAAGCCAATCAGGAAGATTCTACGCCAAAATAAGAAGAAACGAAATAGGATGCTGTGTTTCAAAATGTGGCAAGCTTACTAGGTAGTCTGAATGACGTTTAGGAAAAACAGTGCAGTGGCCTTCTATCTCTAGGAGGTGCTGTGCTAGCTATATAGAAGGCATGTAAATTTTAGAAGCATGTGTGCATTACGCATTCTGTTAGATAAATAGTTGGTGTTATTAGAAAAGAGCCACCCATCATGCATTCTGTGATACTCTCGTGACACACTCATTTATACAGTCGAATCCCGTTATAACGAGCTCCAAGAGAAATCACTTCGTTATAAAGGAATTCCAAGTTTTAGTATTGTTCGTATGTAAAATTATTTGGAGGATTTCACCAGGAGCGTGAGGAGGGTGCGCCACCTATACGGATAAGAACGCACTACAATATTCCCCCTCCAGTCGAAGACGAAACATTTAAGGAAAAAAAAATTTAATAATAATCATACAAATAAAAAAAAAATTGCAATATATATATATACTATACCTACATAATTATGAATCATACAATTTTGAAGAGGTGATAGAAAATCTTACTTTTCGTCCAGACCTGGAAATATACCGATTCTTGAAAGCGTCACATAAATTATTATTTAACATAAAACATGGCTTAAGGCAATCTATGGATACATTTTTATGATTGCCATTAATGTTCAACATAAAATACTTATCTCAGTTCTTGAAATAACTTCAAATGGTCCGGTGTATGGTTGTTGTAGAGGTTTGCGTACATAGTCTTGTCGGACGAATACTGATGGAGAAGTTAGCAAGTCTGTCTCTCTAGACGAAGGGCTTGGATGAATTGCGTGGGTGGTACTGGTCTCACACGGGAGAAATCTCTCAGTCTCTGAAAGAAGTCATATCGAGGTAGGACGTCTCTCTTATCCGAGTGCCGGAAGAGTTCCCTAGGAAGGCGTAGGGCTGTGCCGTATACTAACTCAGCGGTTGATACTTAGAGGTCTTCTTTGATGCTGGAACGTAACCCCAACAGAACTGTAGGTAGAACCTCTGTCCAGTGCTCGTTATCTTTGAGGACACACATCAGAGAGGCTTTCGCGGTGGAATCTTTCGACCTGGCCGTTGCACTTTGGATTGTAGGCAGTGGTGCTGGATTTTTCGATGCCGCACAGTCGTGGAAGAGAGCGAAATAGATCGCTCTCACTACCGACGACCTTGATCTGTGGTCACCTTTTCGGGAACGCCAAACCGACATACCCAAATAGAAAAAAAATGTCTCCGCTGTAGTTTCAGCGGTTTGGTTAGACATTGGTACCGCTTCGGGCCATCGCGTGTACCGATCCACGCATGTTAAGAGTGTATCCTTTAGAGTGAGGCATGGGTCCTACAATGTCCAGATGAACGTGTGCAAAGCGAGAATCAGGAACCTGGAGAGAGCCTAAAGAAGACTTGGTATGTTTTATAACCTTCGACTTCTGGCAAACGATGCAAGTACGACACCAATCTTTGCAGTCTTTCGCAATCGATTTCCAAATGAATCGTTTACGTACCATACCTAGAGTAGCTTTAATCCCAGGATGGGACGGATTATTCACAGAGTCAGACGCTAGACGTCGCATTGAAACGGGAACATACGGGCGTATATCATCAGTAGACACATCGAGTAGATATTAACACCGGAGATATCGAGGCGTTTTAGTTGAAGCCCAGTTTCACTTTGAAGCAAGGTATGCAATTCGTCATCATCCGCCTGCGTCCGGGCCAATTCTGCATAATCGATTGCACAAGGGGTGTGGATTTCACAAATTCTTGAGAAAGCATCAGCAATGACGTTACTATCCCCAAGCAAATATCGCAAATCTGTCGAAAACTGACTGATATATTTGAGATTTCCAAGTTTACGGGGAGAACATTTATCATTACGTTGTTTGTAAGCTTGTAAGCATACGTGAGAGGACGATGATCACTGAAAATTACGAAGTTGCGTTCCTCCAAAATGTGCTTGAAATGCTTAACAGCGGAATTTATTGCTAAGAGCTCTCGGTGATATGTACTGTACATTTTTCAGTGAAACTAAGCTTGCGTGAAAAAAATGACAATGGTTGAGTTTTGTTTCCTATTTGCTGTTGAAGGACTGCACCCAATGAAGTGTCGGAAGTATCGACAATCAAAAACAATTTTGCGTTTGGAACAGGATGGGTTAGGAGGGTGGCGTTGGCAATTGATTCCTTATTTGACAAAAAAAGCGGATTTCCTCCCGCCCCCCCCCCTGACCAAACTCTTTCAGTTTTATCTTTTTGATCTTGCTTTTCGCTAATTCATGCAAAGGAACTTGCACCCAGGCGGCATCTTTAAGGAATCTGTGATAGAAATTTACAATTGCCAAAAAACACTTCAATTAAGTCACTGTCGGTGGCAATGGATAATCGAGCAATGTTTGTACTCGCTCTGGTAAAGGTGAAATAACATCGGGAGAAACAAGAAAACCCAGAAAATTAATTTGACGTTCACCGAATACACATTTAGATGGATTGATCACGATACCATAGTCATTTAGTCTTTGAAAAACACGTTTTAAGTCAGCTTCATGAGATTTTTCGTCAATGGAAGCGATTAACAAATAAATCATCGACATATGCGTAACAACAATCTAAGTCACGAAGTGCTTCGTCAATAAAACGCTGAAACGTTTGAGCTGTATTTTTCAGGCCGAAGCACATATAAACATATTCGTATAGCCCAATGGCGTAATTATGGTGGTTTTGGGAATGTCTTTGGGATTGATCGGTATTTGGTGATATGACTTTATTAAATCGATTTTTAAAAAAATCTTTTTACCACTCAAGTTGATGGAAAAGTCCTGTATATTTAGAAGCGGATATCTATCCGGAATGCTTATTGCACGGAAGTCCCCACAAATTCCCCATTCGTTGCTTTTTTGGGTACAAGATGGGTGGGACCCGAGCAAGGGCTTTTTGAGGGCCGAATTATCCTTTGTTGCAAAAGTTCATTGAATGGTTTTTTAACAGCTACAAGTTTTTCAGAAGACAATCTTCTAGCTTTTGCGAAAACTGGTGGTCTCGTAGTTTCGATGAACTGCATGACAGTGTTTCTTTGGAATTCCATTTAAAACTGGAGCTGGTAAGCTGAGGAAATTTGGCTAATAGGCGGTGGTATGAAGAACCACCAGAGACTGGCAAAAAGCCGTGTTGGGATACTAAACCATTCACTGATAGCGATGTTTCGTTATCGATCAAACGAGAATTTTTAACATCTATAAGCAAACCAAATCTTTCCAAAAAGGCGGCTCCAATAATGGGATGTAACACATCTGCTACAGCGAAAAAGGAAGGAAAATCCCTCCTTAGTCCAAGATTCAGAACTAGATTTTTGTTGCCAAATGTTTGGATTTTTCGGATCCATTTGCAGCATATAGTGAGAATTCGTGAGGTTTTGTCAAAAATTAGTCGGGCGTTTCGGAAAACAACTGATTAATGCGCCAGTGTCAATTAGAAATCGGAAACCCGTATTACCGTAGATGACAAATAGGTGACTGTGGAGAAGGCTTTCGTCAACTGTCGCCGAAATAGATGAGCCCACTAGTTTTCCTGAAACTGACATGGAGGAATACATTTATGAGCTTTTTCTCCAAACTGCTCATGATACCAGCAAAGCCTTCCGTTTTTCAAAGCATCGCCGGATTTATTTCGGTTACAAGATTGAGATCGCTTGCGGTAATCGCGAGATGGTCTAGGAGATCGCGAAAGCCTTTCAAAATCATTGCCGTAGCGAAGCAATTTCGTTTTTCAAATCACCAAACTCTGAAGGGCGAGACACAGCTGAAGTATTAGATGGCACATGAGAAACCTCACAGATTTTGTCAGCTATTTTCGCTAACCCAATTATGGGTTCACTAGAAGCTTGTAATATTTGTTGGGAGTGCAAAGGTAATCTCTGCATCCAGAGATTTTTCAAAATGTCACTTTCCATTTTACCCTCGGCTAACGTTTGCATTTCGTGTAAAAGCTGGAACGGGTGTTTGTCGCCTACTTGAAGTTCTTGAAGTAACATCCGCAATTTGGAAGATTCTGATTGTTAGAACTGCTCGAGCACGCGAGTTTTGAGAGTCTCGTACATGTGCTGTTGAGGAGGATTGCGAACGATATTAGAAACATAGTTCAAAACTTTGCAATCAAGAGCTCCTACAAAGGCGTGAAATTTAGTTTCATCGGCGATTATGCCTGCCGTTTTGAATTTCGACTTAATTTGAGGAAACCAAATCTTTGGATTTGCTTCCCAGAACGGAGGAACTTGACTTGAAAGGCAACACGTGAAACTTCAGCTGATGCAATAGGTTGAGCCAAGACAAATGCAAGTATGGAGACCGTCAAAATAAACAAGCGGCAAATGGAGAGCGGAAAGTTTATTCCTCACCTTAAATTTCCAGGAACGTCTCTATATTGAGTAGAAACGAGTAGGCTTGAAAGAAAAAATATATCCAATAGACTGGGAGATGAAAAAATATTCATCTTTTTGAAGAGCGTAGGAACGAAAAGCACAAGGCCGAAAACAAAATGTAAACGATGAGGTAAATTCACTTTAATGTCCAAAATCAGATGCGTCCTATGTCACCAGTGGTCCTATGCTTGTAGTGGCAAGATAAAACACAATCAAAACTTAACGATATAATATACATATATGAAAGAAATATAACGAGAAGGAAGACACATGTTTATATATATATACAAATCGGTGGTACTATTTCAACTGACGTTCTTTTTCAGGTATACTGAGAAAATTAAGTGCTTCAAGTCACCATTGAAAGGTTCTTCAGTCATCTTACTTCCGTCTTTTCTGGACATGAGCAGATAACCCTGGACATAACTTCGCGGCAGCTCCGTCTGTTGAATCCTGCTTAATTCGTCGCAACAATTACTGATTTGATCCCTAAGAATAATGAAATTGAGAAACAGAAATAAAACCATTTCAAAACTGTGCTCATTTTACACTAAGTTGCACAAATTTTTTTGGGCTGCAGACAATATAGTTCAATATCATTTATAGTTCAGTAATCTGGGGCTACTCTGCACCTACAGGGGTTACTTTGCACCAATCCTGAAAGAAAGATAAGATTCAACGTTGCATAGCGGCTATTCTAATGAAAATTTTGAAACAGTTTTGATTTTGCCTGACAGAAGAACTTATCGGTCAACATATATTTGAGTTAGTGATGCATTCACCATTTTGAATATCGTTTGGTGAACATATCTGTGCTTCTTGATTTCACCCGGAATTATTGTCAAGAAGAAGTTACATTTTGCTGTAAAAAAAGATTCACTTGAAAGTAAATTCGGCTAATTTACATGTAGAAACTAATTGTCGCTTTAATCATACCTATACAGTCATAATTAACTGATTATTTATCATTGTATGATCGATAATAATTTGATGCTTATGTTTTGAGCAAAACCGGGGCTACTTCACATCACCTATAAAGTCGTGTGGAGCAACCCTAAAGTAGTATTTTTATTTCTTTTTTTAGGCTTAATTCAGCTCGCGAAATTGTTATTAATAACTGAATTTGTATCTCTTGTTTGTTGATAAAATAACATCAAATTCCAGTATTAGTTGCTTTTTTTACATGCTAAAATGAGATGAATTGCACTTTTGTGAATTTTGATTATTTTTTTCCGTTCGAGACCAAAAATACCCTTTTCCTGCGATTTTTAGAGAGTACTTACTATGTGGAAACAGAATAAACTTTAAGTGAGTTTCGATAATGCTCCGAAAAATATTGTCTTGCTTATAAATAATAATTATATTAGGCGGTGCAAAATAACCTGCTTCAATGGGTACTTGTAAACAATTAAAAAAAATTGTGATGGTTTTCTATGCCCATGGATCTGTTCTCACATGGTCTTAAAATGTATCAAATCATTATAAAAAACTATTTTACATATTTGATATGCCTATCGGGAATTTTTCATCACAAACACTCAAAAACGGTGCAAAGCAGCCCCGTGTAACGGTAACATTTTAAGGTGCCATATTTCTACTTAGATAATTTTAACAGGCCATATAAAAGCTGAATAATTCTTAGCAATCTAAATGTATATTGACAATACTGAATAAATCAGTTCGAATGTATGTGCTTTTTTCAAGTTGTTTGCAGGGCTAGATAAAGAACTCACATTGGCTCAATTGACCCAAGAGAGAAGCTTCGTACAACCATTATATGACATAAATACGATATCGTGCAATTAGTGAAAGAAAAGAGAGCCTCACGTTAGAAATTCTCCGAACTTTGTGAGAATATCATCGACCCGATCGTACCCGAGAAGCCTCAGTTTGATCATCCACGTTTTCAACCAGGGGAAGTAAGCATGTATGACGGTTGGCTTGAAGTACATGGTCATCGTCCTAAGGACATGGTCGAGAAAAAGTCTCCTCTCGTCACTCCTCTCCAGTCGCTGCCCGCTCAGTAGGGTGTAGATGTTGTTCGAGACGCTGGACAAGAGGATGTCACTCACGTTCAGTGGATGCCCTTCAAACGAATCCAGGGTCTTCAGCATCTCCTTTATTTCGTTCTGGATGGAAAAATAAAGAATACGTCACATTGAATCGCCGTCAGAGACGATCAAGGAGACCATCGAACGAACCTCACCTTGATTATTTGTTCCATCCGGGACTTTCCCAGGCCAAGCTGCCGCAGAAGTTGAAACGAGAGTTGTCTTTGCTCTTTCCATCTTAATCCATTGCATACAGACATGCCTGATGGTGATAAAATAAAGTACTACATTATATATCTAATAACAATAATGAGATTGACATAATAGATTCGAATCAGGCACATCCCTCCTAGCCCAAAACGCCAACCAACCTTTCATGCCCTTTGGATTACAAGCTACTGTATTTTGACCCTTATTGATGATCATGTTGACAGATGGTTCGTCTGACCAACCGGAATTTCACTCCTGATCCACTTGAACCACCACTTTGACCAGTCATATGCACAGTTCATACTTCGCATTACTTGCACCGATTTGGGTAGTGAAATAAATAATTTTATATAGCCGAATGGGTGGAAAGATTAGCCAAATTTACGAGTTCTTTTCGCTCATTATTCGGATAATTGTCTCACCAATGAAATATAGAATTTTATATTACTCTCCAAGAAATATTACAGCTTACGTGTGAATTTCGAAGAATCAATTCAGCTCTGATTTTGCTCTCGAAGAAGTAACTCAGCTCTGATGTGGCTCTCAAAAATGTAGTTCAATTTTAATGAAGCTCGCAAACAATTATTTCAGTTTTAATGAAGCTCGCAAACAATTATTTCAGCTTGAATGTGGTTCTCGAACCACTAATTAAGATTTGATGCTGCTCTCGAAAGAGTAATTTTGATTCGATATGGCTCTCGAAAAAATGATTTGGACTTGATGTGGTGCTCAGAATAATAATTGAGCTCAAGTGTGGATCCCTAACGAAGCAATAAGTTTTAATGATGCTCTCGAACTCGAAGAAGTAATTCATCGTTTAAATTGGCTCTCGAAAAAAAACCTAATTAGACTTTATAAAAGTGGACGTGGTGACCTATCATTGTTTACTGATAAAAGAAGACTGTTGAATAAAGCGATAAGGGATAGTAAAAAGGAAGTTGAATCTAGGTTGGCAGATAACATTGGCTCTGACCCAAAATCATTTTTTCGATACGTCAATAATGGATGTAAGGGGACAGTTGGCCCCCTCTCGATAGGAGGCTCTAAGGTAGAGAGCAATGTAGGCATGTGTAGTGCTTTCAATGACTTTTTCGCGTCTGTTTTTAATGGAGATAATGATATTCGATATACGGGTGTTGCATGGGGTAATAAAACCCTCAACGATATTCAAGTAGAAGACGTGGAGGTCCTAAATCTTCTAAGAAATGTATGTGCAAGCAAAGCACCAGGACCAGATGATATCTATCCCAGGGTTCTCAGGGAAGGTGCTAATGAATTGTTGGGGCCAGTCGCACAGATATTCAGGAGTAGTGTTGCTGAGGGTGTCGTCCCGAGAGATTGGAAACTGGCTAACGTTGTTCCGATATTTAAGAAGGGTAGTAGAGAAGTGGTGTCTAATTATCGTCCAGTGAGTTTGACGAGCTCCCTCTCGAAAATTTTGAAATTATCATCAAAAGGCAGTTTGTGAAGTGGATAGACGAGAATAATGTATTGTCGGATAATCAACATGGGTTCAGGAAGGGGAAGTCATGTGTAACTAACCTCCTTTGCTTCTATGATCACATAACTAAGGCTTTGGGTAAGAGCAAAAATGTCGACGTTGTTTACCTTGATTTCCAGAAGGCATTCGATCGGGTCCAACATGGCAAACTCTTGAAGCGTTTACACGAGATTGGAATAGGGGGCAACATGCTGAATTGGATAGAATCGTGGTTAAGAGATAGGTCACAACGAGTTATGGTGAACGGGGAATTCTCTGGTTGGACAGACGTCACAAGTGGGGTTCCTCAGGGAAGTGTCCTTGGCCCCATACTTTTTTCACTTTTTATCGACAAACTCGATCAGGGTATCGATGGAATTACTAGCAAATTCGCAGATGATGTGAAGCTAATGGGGGTAATCGGAAATGAAAGCGATAAGGAGTTGCTCCAGACCAACTTAAACAAGATTGCAGCATGGGCAAATGAATGGGGCATGACGTTTAGCGTAGATAAGTGCATGGTCGCTCATTTTGGTTCGAACAACCCATGGTTATCTTACGAGTTGAATGGTGTCACTATCCCGGATGCAACTAGAGTCACCGATTTGGGAATTCTCATTGACGAGCGACTTAAGTTTTCTGAACATTGTTCAGCGGTTGTCAAAAAAGCGAATAGAATGCTTGGTCTCATTTTCAAAAAGGTCTCTTCGCGTTCTCCTAAAGTCATTCTTCCGCTTTTTCGAGGCTTAGTTCGTCCTGGACTGGAGAATGCTGTAAGGTTTTGGAGACCATACCTACAGAGGGACATAGATTTGGTTGAAGGGGTGCAGAGAAGAGCTACGCGTGTCCTTATTGGCACACGGGGCTTGAGTTATGAAGAGAGACTTCATTTTTTGAATATGTTTACATTGGATGAACGCAGGTGTCGAGGAGATATGATCGAAGTGTTCAAAATTTTCAATGGGATGGATAGGATGGACCATGAACTTTTAGTACACCGCCAATCAACTGCTTTTACAAGGGGACACCAGTATCGATTGGTGAGGGACAATGCAAGGTTATGGTGTCGCAGGGAATTTTTCTCTAATAGGGTTGTTAATAAATGGAATAGCTTACCCTCGGAGGTAGTAAATTGTAACACAATTGACACGTTTAAAAAGAAATACGATAAACATGTTGGGGTAAATCGAGAAGCTATCCATTCTTAGAATAAGACAACCATAAGTATTCTTTATGGGCATTGTATAATATTTTATCACGTGTATATATTGTTTATAATTTGTGTTAATTGCATTTTTAATGGGGTTGCTGTATTTTTGAAACATATGACATCCATATTTTTATGGGCATCTTTTTATCAGCCACCTCGTTGGGCATTTTGCCTGTTGTGGCGTTGTATTTGTATTTGTATTTGTATTTATATAGACTCTCGAAAATGTACCTCAAGTTCAGTGCAGTTCTTGAAGAAGTAATTCAACTTTGATTTGACTCTGGAAGGAGTGATTCAGCTTTTTTGTGGCTCTCAAAGTTGCAATTCAGTTTTACTGAGGCTCTGGCAAATATTTATTTCAGCTTAAGTGGGGTTCTCGGAAAAGTAATTCGGATTTGATGTCGCTCTCGAAGAACCAAATAGACTGATTTTGTCTTTAGACCAAGTAACTCTTCTTGAGTGTATTTTTCGAAGAAGTAATTCAGCTTTGATTTGGCTTTCAAAGAAGTAATTCAGTATTCATGAAGTTCGTAAACAATTATTTCAGCTCAGCTTGAATGTAGTTCGCCGACAAAAAAAAAAAAAAAAAAAAAACAGATTTGACGTAACTTTTGTAAAAGTAATTCGGACTTGGGTGTAGTCATGTGACTGACAGGGCTCCAGTCCTGATGCTCGGGACGATTTTCATAATTATTATTTTTTTTTCTCGCTATAAATTCACTTTAGCAAGCCTGTGAAATAGCTGAACTGGAAGCCCACAAAGGTCCCAGCCTAGGGGCCTTGTCCCAGGAGGTGGAGACCATGGGTGTAATCTTCAAAGAAGTAATTCGGCTATGATGTGACTTCAGAAAGTAATTGCGTTTCATACAAACTTCACAGAAATTAAATAGCTTTTTATGCTGCTCGAGAAAGAATGCTTTGGTTTGGTGGAATGCTACTCGCAAGCAATAAAGTTTGTGCGCACGAGGCATAAAAACCAATTCAGTCGTAATTTCATCCAATATGTTTTCGAGAAATGCTGCTGATCTCATCTGAAATGTTACCGTTTGCGCCGTTGCCAATCTGTGCGTATCAAATTAGTTCAATAAAGCTTATCTCTGTCTTGGGATGAGAAGCAAGACGAGATCATTACGATTCCGGGACGGGAAATTAATATGTATTCTGGAGCAACGGCCGATACACTCTTCACTTCTTGCTGATACATGAGTCGTATGTGAATTTTTCTTTTCCAACGGATGTGTCACTAGAAGAATGTGTCCCTGAACTTCTATCGATTTATCGGCAGAATCTCTTTTCTATTTTTTGGTAATTTCATACTTCCGATATCGTCATTTCGATTCTAGAATATTACCAATGCGTCCAACTTACGAACATGTCGGAAGAATATGGTTTTTAAGTGAATATGGTATTATAGATGAAAACGGATGCATCCATACAATCATCGCCATGTGAGCACATATATATTTACCTGTGTTACGCGTTAATCTCTTCCATAAAACCATTTTCGCAAAATATCGCCAAAATAAAAGCTGGAAAGACCAACCAGAAATTGTTTGTAGGCGATTACGTATGACTAGTTAATAGGTTGGGTCAAAAAAATGAATTTTTTATTTTCCAATCGCTATATATATAGTGCGGAAAAGTTGCCTCCTTTAAAAAGAAAAAAAAACGACGTAAACCTTGCATTGAGGGACAATGCAAGGTTATGGTGTCGCAGGGAATTTTTCTCCAATAGGGTTGTTAATAAATGGAATAGCTTACCCCCGGAGGTAGTAAATTGTAACACAATTGACACGTTTAAAAAGAAATACGATAAACATGTTGGGGTAAATCGAGAAGCTATCCATTCTTAGAATAAGACAACCATAAGTATTCTTTATGGGCATTGTATAATATTTTATCATGTGTATATATTGTTTGTAATTTGTGTTAATTGCATTTTTAATTGGGTTGCTGTATTTTTGAAACATATGACAACCATATTTTTATGGGCATCTTTTTATCAGCCACCTCGTTGGGCATTTTGCCTGTTGTGGCGTTGTATTTGTATTTGTATTTGTATTTGTATTAAAATCGGTTGATATCTTCCGGTCGTACTTAACGTTTATGGAAATTGACGAAATCAAACATTTTTCTTAAATTTTTTAATATTAGTTAAAATTCTACTATCAACCCACAAAAGTTTGTTATGCTTATTTTATGGTTCAGTAAAGTAAAATAAGCTAAAACATCATTAATATTTCAAGGAATATTGGTCGCTCAACGTGTTCGAAAAACAGGAATTATTCAAATTTTTGCAAGTTTCATTGTGCAGCTTTTCGCCCGTTTTGTGAGAACAAAATGACCCAAAATTCATCACAAGAAGGTGGCTGCGAGTTCCACTCACACCCTACACAAGCAACCATCCAAAGTAGGCACGTGTGTGTAATTTAAATTAAATTTCAAAACTAGTCACTAAAATTGACGCGTTCAAAATCTGACTTTTGGGAGAAATCAGACATAGCAGATGTTGATATTAGCGGAGATCTGATGTACATCTCTAGCTTCATGTCTACATACTTTAATTGAGACCTCGATAACAAGTTTGATATATCTTTCGATTGTCTGAGTCCGTCGGAGAAACTTTCCATATCTCTGATGTGGTTAGTGTCGAAATTGATGAATGATATATCATCATCACATACTTCCCGTAGCATTAGGGGAACGATACAACAGTCAAGTATTTCGGTGAATAATTCCAGTGTAATCGGCAGCCTCAAAGTTTTATCTTACGTAGCACGAAGTGTCCAATGGTTTTCGTTTAGAGGTGGATTGTCTTGCTTTTAAGCCTTTGTATCCGACATTGTGAAAAGTAGAACAAGAAGAAAATTATAATAAATTAAAATAAAAAATCACATAATAAATGTGATTACAATAATAAATAGTTAATATGTAAATTATTTGGTAGGCCATTTTAGGTTCTAATTAAAGACAAACAAAAAACAAAAACAATGTTTTTGAAACAATTAGTTCGAAACAAATTATCTAACTTGGTACTTTAAAGTACCTTCAGGGTATAAAGGGTTAAAGTTCTAATATCCAAGTTCTCTCTCGAACGTGTTCTCTGTCATCAACGATCACAGCCAACAGTAAATTTTTGTGTGCAAAGAACGCATTGCGTCAAAAAAGTTACTGGATTAACAACTTTAAGTCATCAAATAAATACCGCAATGTTTGAACAGCTGGAAAAACATGTTTAGCGCGTCACTGAAATACTTGGGTTTTTTTTTATGTGGAACCACGCAAACATGTACAATTTCAAGATCGCTTCACGTTCGCAAAAGGATTTGGCTAACTTAAGTAAACCTACAACCTTAGCGCTCTATTGGCCGCATTTAGCCATCTAAAATGTGACAGCAACCAGGATCTCGAATTGACAAATCCTCTGCACAATGTCCTGGCTTTATTGTTTTGGATATGTCTAATAAATGCAATACACGCTTGTCTTTCCTCAGAATCTTTCTGTCTACTTCTAGATTCCAATAATGTTTCAAAATAATGTAATGTTCCAATAATGTAATTCAGATTCATACTCCACCACAGAGAGCTTTCACATCCAGTAAGCTGTTATCCAACGGGCCCAGAAAAAGATTTTGGTCCTGTTGGATGTGCCATCTATATCTGGGATTCCCAACTTCGAGGCGCGAATGCGAGCCGCTCCCCCTGCTAAAAATTCTTTCCATAGAGAGCAACAGGCCTACAACGGTACAAATATTCAATCATTTCAAATATAGATGGTAGCTCTAAAAATTCCCACACAACACTACTTGCGGCTCAGACTGTCAGGTACACACACTTTGTTCCAGACTCAGTAACGAAGCTAGCTGGCTGAGATCTCGGCAATAGGATTAGTCCGGTGGCAGAGTCCTGGCGTTCACTGATTTAATGCACCATCTACGTGCTGCTAAATATGACGGAGAGGAAGTTCGTTGAGAAATATAGTAGATACATGATCCACTGTAGTGGTCTTCCTACGTGGAGTTCACACGTGCTCCAGTCACACTCAGGCAGTCGAGAGATACACTTAAATTGTTGCCGAGGCCTCAACTAAAGTATGTGACATGAAGCTAGAAATAGCTACACCAGAGAGAGATCTACGCTATTATCAAAATCAGTCATACCCGATTTCTTCCAAAAGTCAGACTAAACGTGTACACTTGGAAAAAGTAACAGTAGAAGAAACTGTAAACCACCGAATCCTAGTCAATTTTGGTAACTAGTTTTAAAATATATTGTAAATTACACACACGCGCCTACGGTGTGGATGGTTTATTGGGTAGGGTGAGGGTGGAACTCGACATGCGGCTACCTCCTTGTGATGAATTCTGGGTCGTTTTGTTCTGACAAAACTTGTGAAAAGCTGCAGAAGGAAACTTGCAAAAATTTAGCTAATTCCGTGTTTTTCGAATAAGTTGCACGACCGATAAATATTGAAATGTTAATGGTGTTTTAATTTATTTTACTTTATTGAACCATGAAATAAGCGTAAAAAACTTTTGCGTGTCAAACGTAGAAATTTAACTAATATTAAAAAATTTAAGAAAAATGATAAATTTCGTTAATTTTTCCATAAACTTCAAGTGCGATGCGCGACAGGAAGATACCAACCGATTTTAAAATATTTTACGTCGTTATTCTTTTTTTAAAAAGGAGGCAACTTTTCCGCACTATATATATATATATATATTTTTTTTTTCAGCTATCCCCCCCCCCCCCCATCTATAGAGAGCTAGTGTGGTAATCTGTCAGCAACCCTGTCGTAAGGGGGTACTCACAAATTCTGAAAAAAATCAGACAAATTACGCGACTACGGGTTAGGAATTTTTATTGTGTCTAACGAGTCAATTTTTTAACACACATTATCGCTAAATATTGCCTGGGTCAGTAAAATACAAAAATGACAAAGTAATTTTATTCGTAATTCTGAGGGACCGCAAAATCTGTAATTGGCTTACTCACTGTCGCTGTCTGGAAGCAGGTGATTTGGCGGATCATCTGGTCGATCCAAGAACTCTTTTCTGGAGAGATTTTGTCGAATCACCTCGTAGTTTCCCAGAACGATTACCAGCTTTGAACCTAGATATAAACTGCAACAGACGTGACACATTAATTAGCGAGAAAAAAAAAACAAAAGCTTTTCATACGAGTAACGAATTGCGATTATCTGTCATCCCATGCACGAGAATAGACGCCAATTTGAATCACCTCAACAGTGAGTCACGCGTGCGGAACGATCGAGAGCTCATAAATTGTGAAATAAGATTTGCTTTCCCTGACCGAAATCAGGGGTGGTTTAAGTAGCGGGCGCAAGGGCTGCGTTGCAACCGGGTGGCAGGTTGTAAAGGACGGCAGCCTAAGCCTTTTTTTTGTTCGGAAACATAAATTTTTCAATTTTTGGAACTATAAAAACTCACGACACCATAGCTGTCACTTTTTTTTTTCTTTTTGAGCCATACCTTGACAACGAAAATATTCAGAAAACTACAGAGAACAGGCAGGGGCTGGGGTCGTAATACCAGAAACAGGAATGGATTCTGTGACACAGGGGCAAGCGTGCATTTTGGTCCTTCCCCCCTCAGAGACGGATTTATAGTTCTGCCGCCTGTGGGCTACACGATTTTTGCCTCCCTTCCAGTGTAATTAAAAAAAAATTTTTTCGCCCACTCATTCCTCCAACTAGTTGTCCTGCGCTATAACCCGATTGCTCCCTTCCCCTGTAAATACACCTGTGTATCTAAGTTACTCATTTCGTCATTCAAATGCTCGTGTGCTGTTTCAGTCACTCCCTTCCTTTCTCACAGACTCTCAGGTCTCTCTTTTTGCCACTCACTGACCCAGTCCTCTCACTCTCTGAAGAAGTAGATTTGTAGTTTTACAATCTGGAGCTGTACAAAAAAACTTTGCCGCCATTCTCCCATTCTTCTAATTTTCTTGACCACTCATTCCTAAAATTTACCGCTCTACCGAACTTTAGGAGTGTATAACCAGACATCAATGGCAAAGTTTGATAAAAGAGTGAGGCTGTTAAAAAGAGACAGAAAGAAGTGCACGATGAACCGGTTTCGGATTCGAATTTTTCCCGGCATTCCATAAAACTGTTTCCCCCCAATATATGAATCTCGCCATTTTGCAAATTCTTCAGATCTGTGCCAACGCTTCCGATTTACCCGGAAGCCTTCCGATTTTTCAGCCTTATTAAAATCTTCCGTATCTGGTGACGAATTCTTGCCGACAGAAAGCGAATACTGGACTTTATTTCACTTGCGGTACGCAGTTCGATCTCATTATACGCGTAAACTTTAAAAATCACCTCAGACTGTCGACGTGATTCAAATGGTTCCTCTTGCATGTTAGAGATGTAGAAAGACTCGGCGGATCTGCAAAATTACAAATTCTATTCAACTTTATCTATTTGAAAAAATTTATCAAGAAATGGAAGTTTTCATTCCAAAAAATTATCTGAATGATTCATTCATCAAATAGTCTCCCATGAAAGTTAAAAAAAGTTCTCAAAAAGAAAATAACACAGATTTTTACTCTGCTTCATTCTAAATTTAATCATCAAATTTTATTTCAATTGACAAGATGTACAAAAGAAAAGTAAGAAATTTCTTTTAATTCCAACAGAACATTTTCACAAAAAATTTTAGCTTTGAAACCAAGAAAATAAAAAAGGGGGCCCTCTTTTATCTGATTATTTTTCAAAAATTTCGTAAAAAAAAGAACAAATTTTTTTATGAATAAACAAAACATGTTTCCTTTTACCAACAAAGTCTTTAGAAATAATTTCTTTTGAACACACAGAAAACATAAACAAAGAGACAATAAAGGAGTCGTTAATTGCTTCCAAAATAAGTTTTTCTTCCTTCATCATCATTTGTTTATTCAGAAAAAGAAACAAAAATTGTCGTTTGGAAATTAAAATTCGGAGGAAAATGTCTCTCGAGAAACGTTTCTTCTTTTTAGAACGTTAAATGTTTTTCGACGTCTCTCAAACAGCAATAGATAGCTATTTTCCATTCCCCCAAATATATACAACGAGCAAAAAACCAATTAAAAACATCGCATTTATATTCAGAACATTTTTATATGTATTTAAGTGCTTTGTCTTCTCGTCAAGTGGTTCTAACATAATAATTGTAAAATAATAATAATAATTATCATTATTATTGCTAACCAGGAAATGCGAGTACGAATTACACTTTTTAAAAATAAAATGAAACAAACATTTTCATTAAAGAGAGTTCTGCAGGTTCTACAGAATTCTACAGATTTTTGTGGGTGCCGCTGAAATCGTTGCAGGGGTGACACGAGTTATATATGAAATTATGTTATTCCCGAGGCAATTGCGTCAAACGTTAAAAAAATTAGCAATTCCCTGATTGGAGACAACTGAAACATTTAATACTAAAGCTAACGTGTACATGCGCAAGGAGATACATGCATGTATGTCTTATGGGGTTTCTCAGGAGTTAGGCTTTATTAACACCGTTTATCCCTTGAGGTGTTCAAAAATGTATTCCTCAGTCGGGTGTGGTTTACGGGTTATTGATTTGGAAAAATATGTTTAATGATGCCATTAGGATGGTGCAGCACAAAATTACTAACCTTTTTTTTATTGACTAACTTTAGCTACAGAAGGATGAAAAATTTTGATTTTTTTTTCATTTAATCGCAAGAAACGTGATCGAAACCTGGGCGAAACATAAATTTTTCAACTACGTACACTCTTATTTACTAAAACTAAGAAACCAAGAAAAATTATTGGTAATTTCTAAATTCTTTTTTTTTTTAAAGTTTTTAAAGTGGTTTCATGGGTGAACCCCGCCTACTTACTTAGTTAAGAAATGTGACATTGTTTTGTTTCTTGGGTATAATATGATATGCTTGCATGTGAGGAGACTGAAATAGGGGCCGTTCAAGTATTACGTCAGAAAGTTTTTAAGCATTTTTGACCCGTCAGCACCACACGCACACACACGCACGCACGCACACACAACAAAACTCTGACTCCCCTCCCTTGTCAGCAGAATTTCTTCAGCTCTGCTCCCTACCTCCTAACGCATATTGGGATCATAGACATACTCGGGGGGGGGGGCATGGGGAGGGATCGTTTTGACCCCCCACCCGACAGTCAAAAATGTATTTTTTTTGCTGCAAAAAAATATTAAAAAAAATTAAAATTTCGGAAGAAAATACCTTTATATGTTATTATAATAAGCTAAGAACTCAAAAAATATCTATTTAAAAATTCATTGCGTCCCACCCTCTAAGCCGTATATGTTAAACCCATTACCCACGAACCAAATGCTGCACTCGGGGATATTTGATGCGGTTCCCACCTCAAACCTAATTTCGTAAAAATGAACTGAGCGGCATATTTACAGATCGCTCAAGTGTTCTGTG
Source organism: Pholcus phalangioides (assembly GCF_987345545.1). NCBI lineage: Eukaryota > Metazoa > Arthropoda > Arachnida > Araneae > Pholcidae > Pholcus > Pholcus phalangioides. Next base: position 64,084,742 of record NW_028301601.1, on the reverse strand, counting down.
GCACAAATCCAGAGCATTTAAACGACCCGTGGCACATTTTCAAATCACTCAAGTAGGCCCGTGGCACATTCACGGATCACTTAAGTGACCCGTGACGCAGTTCCAGAACAATTAAATGGTCCGTGGCACATTAAGAGATCCACTGAGTTACATGTGACACAGTTTTAGACCACTTAAGCGGCCGCCGGTGCAGTTCTACATCACTCACCTTACCCGCGGCACATTCCCAGATTACATAAGTGATCCGCAGGATAATTACGGATTACTTGAGTGACGCACGGCACAGTTAAAGAGCACTTAAGCGGCCCGCGACACATTTCTAGAGCACTTAAGCGGCCCGCGACACATTTCTAGAGCACTTAAGCGGCCCGCGACACATTTCTAGAGCACTCGAGCGGCCCAGACACATTTTCAGATCACTTGAAAGATCCGCGGAACATTTAAAGGTTACTAAAGTGGCTCTGTAGAGGACTTATCAATATGGAGAATGGTATTTCAGGTGCCCACAAACCAAGAAACGGTTTTTCTCATATTTGGCACACCCAGTAAGATATTAAGAATTTTTCCTTTTTTTTTTTTTTTATAAAGGGTGATTGATAACATACGTATCACTCATACCCCCTCCCTCCCGTCATCAAAAGTCAGCAAACCCGGAACCCCCTTCCCTCACATCGATGCTGACGTAATACTTGAATGACCCCTTATTTATTTCTGGGGAGTTTTTTTTATCCTGCCCTTTTTCTGAAGAAAAAAAGCAAAACGTAACATCCACGTTCCAGTAAAGTGGAAAACATAAAGATGCGCCTTTTGTAGTACCAAAGAGAAGCCCCACTGAACAAATACTATGTGCAGTAAAGTGCCGCTATGTTCTTATCAGAAGAGTGTCACGTGTTTTCAGAAATTTGAAGATTTGTGAAAGTAACTTAGACGACATGAATAACATGAATGGATTTTGTTTATGAACATTTATAATTGAATAATTTCTAGATAAATTTCTGCAATTTATGATTTTATTTCACACATTTTTTTTATGTTCAATACTGGCTGATACGAAATCTTACGAAATAGAATCAGAAAAGTATCTTTCCCTGAGGTCAAAAATGTTTGTATATGTTATATATGTTTGTATATTGTATAGATGATGTGTATATGTACATATTTCGTATTTGTGTAATTAAAAAAAAGTACCATATTTGTTGTTATGTATTTCAATAACCTGGAAGTTTTTGAAAATTTTCATTTTTTATAAATATTTGCCAATGAAATGGTAATATAAATGGTATAATAAATAAGTATAGCTAGATTTATATCCTTTTGGTATAAGACTAACATCTTGAAAATTTATCAATATTTTGGGATACAAGGAGGTAAAACACCAACCACCTTCTCTCTCAGGGATGTAAAAAAAATCTCACTACATTTCACGTTCATAAGGTCCAGATCATAAGGCCCCCATTATCAAGTTAATTCATTAAATATTGCAGAAAATTAAAAGTGCCTTCTAAAGGGTTAAATGGCTTTGAAATTTCTCGGTCAAATCTTCGCGTGTAGTCTTGGAGAATGCCTGAGAGGAATGTTCGTTGAAAGTTGTGGGTTATCTCTTCCTGTCATCGCAACCTCCTTTCCGTGTAACCTGTCAAGATTAGCCTCTATAAAAGAGACTAACCGTACATGAATCTCGTGCGGCTTAGGTTTTCTGAACATTGTTCAGCGGTGGTCATAAAATCTATTTCATTTTCAGAAAGGTCTCTTCGCGTTCTCCGAAAGTCATTCTTCCGCTTTTCCGAGGCTTGGTTCGCCCTGGAATGGAGCATGCTGTAAGGTTTTGGAGACGATACCTACAGAGGGACATAGACTTGGTTCAAGGGGTGCAGAGAAGAGTCCTTATTGGCACACGGGGATTGAGTTATGCAAACACCAAACATGGTTCCCGCTCTGTCCCTTGTGGGATATTAGCAGGCTACCTTGCGGCTGGGCCATGCTGGAAAAAAGAAAAATCTCCGCCAGCCACCAAGACCACGGGCCGAACGCCGGCCGGCATTCCGCCACCGCACCTCCGACACACGCAAAGGACTACAAACACTAACACCAAACATGGTCCCCGCTCTGCAGCAAGATTACCTAGAGGCTGGGACATGCTGGAAAACTCTCTTGATGTCCGGGTGACCGGGCGGACCGCTCGCAAGAGACCAACGAAAACATCCCGAAAATTAAAAAGAAATACGGTAAACATGTTGGGGTAAATCTAGAAGCTATCCATACATAGAACCAGACAGCCATAAGTATTCTTTATGGGTATTATATGATATTTTATATTATATGATATCACACAATGGACGGTTCCATTTACCTTCTTTCGGTAAAATGATCACAGGGAAAAGGAGCAGGTTGGTATTTTCCGCTGGTGTCTTTTGCGCTATTTTAGTGAGTTTCCCCTCCTTGAAAAATTAACCCTCCCTTCACGCGTCAAGGTCAGAGGCCAATTCAGTACTTGATCTGTGCTGCTTCGTCAGTATGACCATTGTCACCTGGGATGATGCGAGCGTCACCACCGACCCAATTCCCCAACTCTCGCTCGTTAATCCTATCTCCTACGTTTCTACGAAAGAAAAGTGTTAATTTCAGCATGCAGTGAACAATATGAATCCACATTTTTTCAAGATCAGGTGCTCTTACATAACATACCTCTCTTGAGGGAAAACGATGAAAGAGCGAACCAACGCTTTCAAATTCAGCTTAGATGATGTAGTCCTTTTATATTTTTGCAATGGGCGATCCATTTCAAACTTTGACGCTGATTGTTGTTGGTGTTTTCACTTTGGGCGCTGTTACTCTGACTGTTTGTTTAGATATGCATGATCACCCTGTTGTTGAAAATAACTTCCTATTTTTGGCTTATATACGTTAAATAGCAATGATTTCGGAGCCAGGAGTTCAGTGGATGCTCGAGCAACCACAGTATTTTGTAGAACCTGCCTGGGCAGCCCCAGAATCAATTCAGAAATAAAAATCTCCTATACCGGCTGTCCAAAATTGTTTGGCCAGCAAATATTTGCAACGTTGACTTAATAAATATTATATCATTACAGCCGTGTTGAGTTAAGAAACGTATTCTCAATTATAAAAAGTTTTCAAATCACGTGCAGTTACTTAAAATATCAAAATTGCTTTGAAGGGCTGTATACATAAAAAAAGAATATAAAGAAATTAACTTTTTACGTACAGACAGTCTACATAAAAAGTTAATTTTGCTATTTTTTTATGTGTACGACCACTCAAGACCACTTACGACTTTTACCCATACGACCACTCCCTTTGTGCATGTACACGCTAGCTTCCGTATGACAATGTTTCAGTTGTCTCCAAGCATTTAAGTCAGGGGAATTACAAAATTTTTTAACGTTTGACACAATGCGCTCGGGAATAATATAAGAATTTCACATATACCTTGTTTCTTCCCCCCCCCCCTCCGCAACGATTTCAGCGGCACTCACGGATCTGCAGAAACAATCATTAATGAAATTGTTTGTTTCACTTCAGTATCCTAGTCTTGAACTGCGATTCATACTCGTACCTCCTGGTTAGCAATAATAATAAGAGTATTACTGTTATTTTACAATTATAACGGTAGAACCACTTAACAAGAAGAGAAAGCACTTAAATGTATATACAAACGATTTGAATATAAATGCGATGTTTTTAATTGGTTTTTCCTCGTTGTACATGTTTGGAGAATGGAAAATAACTATCTATTGCTCCTTGAGAGACGTCGGAAAGCATTTAACGTTCTAAAAAGAGGAAACGTTTGTCGAGAGACGTTTTTTCCGAATTTTAATTTTCAAACGACAATGTTTTTTTGTGAATAAATAAATGATGATGAAGGAAGAAAAACTTTTACTTTTTAAGCAATTAACAACTCCATTATTGTCTCATTGTGTGTGTTTTCTGTGTGTTCAAAAAGAAATTATTTCTTAAGGCTTTTCTTGGTAAAAAGAAACAAGTTTTGTTTATTCATAAAAAAATTTGTTTTTTTTAACGAAGTTTTAGGAAATAATCAGATAAAAGATGGTTCCTTTTTTTTTTGGTTTCAAGCTTTTTTGTAAAAATGTTTTGTTGAAATTAAAAGAAGTATCTTATATACTTTTCTTGCACATTTTTCTTGTCGATTGCAATGAAATTTCATGATTAAATTAAGAATGACGTAGAATAAAATACACCACTTTATCTTTCGGGGGTGAAATCGGTTTTCGATTTCTTTTTGTCTTTTATGTGGAATTATTTGATAGATGAATTTTTTTCACAAAATTTTGTGGAATGAAACCGTTTATTTCTTTATTTTTAAAATAGAATGAAGTTGGAACGAATTCGTAATTTTGCAGATGCGCCGTCTCTTTCGGCATCTGTAACGTGCAAAAGAAACCAACCATATTTTGAATCACGTTGGCTGTCTCAGGTGATTTTCCAAGTTTACGTGCGTGATACGATCGAACTGCATACGAAATAAGGTCCAGTGTGCGATTTTTCTTGGCAAGGATTGACATCAGAAGAAATCTATCACCAGATCGGAAGAATTTGTGTGATAAAAAGTTTCTTAAATTAGTGAAAGAGTTTAAGGAATGCCGGAAAAAACGTGTGAATCGGGGTGTCCAACGAACGCATACAATCGTCACAGTAACACGGTTGTCCGCTGGTTTGGGATTGGTTCATCGTGCCTTTACACATAAAAATACTCATGCACTTAAAAAATAAAAAATAAACTTTCTATGTAGATCCTGTGCACGAAAAAGTTATTATTTATTTTTTATGCATACGGCCCTGACAAGAAATTCGGAGATTTTAAGTAACTGCACGCCATTTGAAATGTTTTGATAATTAAAAGTATGTTTCTAATGTCAATGGTTGCAGAGATATCAGCTGTGCAAACAATTTGCGACAGCCTGTATAAAGATCAAGCAACAGTTCCGACACCTCTGTTAAATAAGAATATTTCTGAAGGCGTGCGTACTTCTTTGATGGTTAACCACACAAAGCCTTGGTCTATCACCACAGAAGCCGTTTATTACCATTTTACCTCCGAAAAATGGCAATATATTATTGTAAAATCTAGGGAAGACCGGAGTAATTGCGGTCACATTAAGATAATAATATGCTACATGAATAATTTGAAAGTCTTTTGACTGAAACTCAGGTTGATTAATGAGGCATACCTTTTCCTTGCAAACAACCTAATCTGATTTATTCAAAGTTGTATATCTTTTACAAAAATAATTTAATAAAAAATCGGAGTTGACCGGCACATTACCCCTGGAATTGGGCAATGACAGTGTCATTTCATTCATTAAAATCACATAAAATTTAGAAAAAATAACAAAAAACACCAGTTTTTAGAAGAAGGAATGTAATATTCTATCAGATAGACCAAATATTAAAATGTTAAACACATATAGTGAACAAACATAACTAGCGTTTACTACATAAGTCATAAATGATATCTGCCATCTGCATCCTCCCGTCCTGAACACTGAAGAATGAGCCCATCTTTCACTTATATAGTATAATGGAATCACATCTTTCCATCAATTCCTGATTCTTCAGAGTAAACACAGTTTCCTTCATTTCTATTTTCCATGTTTTCACCATCGGATGAATCTTGCCCAATCATTTCTTCGTTTGAAACTTCCGTATCGGACTCAGAAAGTTTACATCGCAATATTAATTTCCTCACTTTTGTGATTTGGGGATTGTGCTTGGAAATATGTCGTTTTGCCCCCTTTATTTATTTTTTTTCCCTTGAGTGTTCTCAATATAATTTTTTTATCTTTTTTTCTTCAAATTTCTCTTTCATTGGCAAGGTTTTAAGGATTTCTGGGTCTTGCTTAGGTAGATCTTCTTGCAAGCCTTTAATCTTGTCATTCACAGCAGCTTGGCACTTTATCCAGTGACCGCGATTCCCCAAAATTGACATAGAATGATTATTATTATATGTGCAATTTAAATGCTTATAGTAGGTCACTCGCTGTGGCAAGATTTATCCTACCGGTTTGTATTGGTGTTTCGAAGCTATGAAACCACAGAAAACCAAGTTCAGCTTGTCACTACTGTGGTGCCTCCAGGAATGGAACTCTCACCTCGCGATATGGTGCACACATAACCACATAAAAATCTGAAAGTGCTGTCCGGAATTTGTTATTTGAAGTACCAAAGATAGAGCCAGAAATGGAGGGAGCAATTGCTCCGGCTGGTGAACTTTAAGGAAACCCCCCCCCCCCCTCTGGTTCTGGCTAAATGTGCAAAAAAAAGGTTCAAATGTTTGTTGATAGAGGGTGATTGGATCTGAACCCTTCTTAAATCTCTTCTGTGTTCGGAACGTTCATAAACCTTCAGTCGGTGATTCGTGGCTGAGGTAAAACAACTTCACTAATAGTGCTTTCTCCACCGATGTCAAAATCACAATGAAAACCTTATAAAAGCGCCAGCAACAGAAACATTCAGAAATGAGCAGGTAGATCCTGCATTTTATGACTCTGATTTGCATATTTCCAGTGATTTGCTTTCGTACAGCGCCCTCTATCGACAAAGACTCCGTACTAAAAGAAATCTCCCTTCGTGAGAACAATTTTTTCGCAAACCGCATTTAAATTTAACAATTCCTTCAATTTTTATGAATTTTCGAACTATTTACGAATTTATGGGCAGATGAAAATAATTTTTTTTGTGAAACATAAACAATGCATCAAAATTTCAACTAGATTATTATTCCGTAGAAAACGCTTCGTGCCAATTGTTCATTTCCTTTAATCATTCAACATAAGAAGTCAAAATTAAAACCATCGAGGTATTTGTGTGAGAACTAACTAATGTATTGGTAGCGCAATTTTGTGTCAAGAAAGATATCAACCGAATCTACTATGTATGTGTGTGTGTGTGTGGGAGGGGGAGGGGAAATCTTCGTGATTGCTGGACTCGCATGAATGTATAGCTGGATCGGCAATCAGAATATTATTCGCCCTGCCGTGCTATTCTCTATTGGCGAATCGATCCAGTTCCTCCAAATATCGACAGTCATTTTCGGTTTACGTGCTGAGCAACTGTGTGTATCCAGCGGAGTTTTTATTTTTGTTATATAGAATCGGAGTAATCTGTGTATTGAACAGTTCTAGCACGGCTTTGTTGACCCCATATAAACCAGGGATGCACAACCTTTTCTGTACATGGGCCAGATACGATTTCTGTCACTCGCGGACCAGAAACTGGAATGTATAGGTTGACCTTATGGCCCGTATTTAACGGGACATTCTCATAATTTTGGCAAGTCTGACTATTATATAAAATGCCCCGTTTATCCAGATTTGAAACGAATCTAACTTGAATTTTTATTTTTTTACTGAAATCAAGGAGTGAGATTATAAATTCTATGATGATAATTATGGCACTGTGTTATGATAATTATATCAAATTTCACATATTTGTCCAAGTATGCTTTTTTTTTCTGGTGAATTGCATTGTATTGTTTACGTTGGTTGATGATATATGGCGCGATTATCTTTTTTAGAGGGCCCCAAAAAATATCGCAATCTTCTGTTGGCAACGGTAGTTGCTACTGGTTTCTGTTTATCGCAAAGAAGTGCGATTGGCGGAGAACATTCCAGAAGATTCCCCCTACAGACAGTGGCGCCATTTTCCAGGAACCGCGTAGAACTCACTAGAAATTTCTCTGTATCTATATAAGGGACCACAGCGAGGATTGAAAAAGGGAGAGTTGTTGGATTGTACGTAAGAGAGAGAGACTCTATGAAAAGTCAGTTGTGATTGAACTGTGCGAGAAAGTTGTTCGCTCTCTGGTTAGCGTATAAATACCAGTACAATAGCTGTTTTTCTGTGAATAAATTTGTGTTTGTCCGTCACACCGCTTCTTGTTTTGCCGTTTCGAAGTCTTGTGGAAATTGTCCAGAACAATTTGGTGTCAGAAGCGGGATAATTCAAGACTTGAATGAAAACAAGAAGAATGGACATGAATGAAAACGAGAAGAATGGACATGAATGAAAACGAGAAGAATGGACATGAATGAAAACGAGAAGAATGGACATGAATGAAAACGAGAAGAATGGACATGAATGAAAACGAGAAGAATGGACATGAATGAAAACGAGAAGAATGAACATGAATGAAATGCGAGAACAGCTGAATCAACTGATGTCTGGGATGGGCCAGAGGAAATCAGGCATCGAAGAGAAGATTCAGTCAACGAGCTCAGCTATGAAAGACGATGTCACTACCTCAATTGTTGCTGTCAAAGATGATATCACCATCTCCATTGCTGCCGTTAAAGACGATGTCACCAACTCCATTGCCTCTGTCAATCTCTCCATTGCTGCCGTTAAAGACGATGTCACCAACTCCATTGCCTCCGTCAATCTCTCCATCACTGACGAAAAGATGTGGATGTTGTCACCCTGGAGGATGACATTGCTACCGCCATCGCAGGGGTGAACGATGACATAAACACTGCCGTAGCTGCAGTGAAAGAAGAACTCTCAAGAAATGAACGCGGTCGATGAGAAGCTCTCAAAAAGGATACAAGAGTGTAAAAGAGATTTCAAGAGCCTACGTTTCCCGCGGACACTCAAAAGGTCCTGCCAGCCATAGCTGACGCCAATCGGCCGAACATCAAGCCCTCAACATACGACGGGGAAACATCGTGGTCGGTCTTTAGGAACAGTTCGCCTCTGCGAACGGATGGGACTGTATTCTCAAAGGCCTTTCACCTAGCCGCGGCACTTCGAGGTGAAGCTACCGAAGTTCTACAGATGCTAGCAGCCGAGTACCGATCTAGCTATGCAGCCCTGACGAATGCGCTCGAGCTGAGGTTCGGCGAAAATTACGTCAAGGACTTCTACAAACTGCAACTGAAGACCAGGCAGCAGGAAGCTGGCGAGACATTACAAGAGCTGGCTATGCACATCTAGAGTTTGTCACAGTTCACCGTATCCCGATTGCCCGCCGGACATCAGGGATGGACTGACGCTGCAGTGCTTCGTCGACTCCGTCAAGGACCCTGACATCCAGCAGGCGTTGCGTCTGGGCGAATACAAGAACGTGAAAAGTGCTCTTGTCTACGCTATGAAATTCGAAGCAGCCCAGCAAGCTTTCAGGAGAGACAGACGAATGGTCAGCGGTGCTGTTGTGGAGGACTCTACGGCGGACATCATCAGAGAGTTGAAAGAACTGAAGAGTGTCACCAACGATCGTGGGAACCGGAGAGACAAGTCACGGGTGAGCTGGAAAAGCCCTGAAAAAAAAGGCGTATGCGCAGTCGCGGCTGCCGGTACGGGAGATGCGTCATGCCAGGTGTACCACGTTTCGCAGCTGCATGGAGACCATGCAGACATGAGAGGCGAAATTGATGGACTCCCATGTAGAATGGTAATCGACACCGAAGACAACGTGAGCATCGTCAGGACGGACCTGGCTCAAAAATTTCAGCAACTACTTGTATACGTACCACCATCGTTGACGCTGCAGAGAGTCACCGGAGAGAGAGTGGCTGTGCAAGGAAAAGTGGAAGTCTTAGTGAAGTTTGCCACGGTCACCTATCGACACACCATCTTCGTGGCCGACATAAAAGACTAATGTATCATCGGACTGGACTTCCTGAGGAAACATGGATTTTCCTTGGACATGATAAATGACCAGCCGCATACGCTGAGAGAAAACGTCGCCCTACTTGGATGTGGTCGTGGTGAATTTCCTCCACAGAAAATAATGTCCATTCCGGAAGCGGTAAAAAGCTTTACCCCCGATGGCATGAAGAAGAAGATCCAGCATTCCCCGATGTTCCCCGATGGCAGAAGAGATTTTCGAATCGTCAGAGACCGGATCAACATCGGCTCCGAAAAGATGAAGAACCGCTACTATGCGACTGCCACGTCTCACGACTTCAGAAATTAAAAAAGAAGACCGCGTCTGGCTCTGGAACCCGAAGTGCCATAAAGGACTGTGCCCGAAACTTCAGACGTCATGGGAAGGACCCTACAGTGTCGTGAAGAGACTGAAGGACGTCGTAGCTCGGATCCAGAAAACACCATCCTCGAAGTGCAGGGTGGCCCAATTCAACAGACTGGCCTCTTACCACAGTGAATACAACCCGCCGACTAAAGGACTGAATTGTTGGGACGAACAATTCTAAGAAGGGGGCAATGTTACGACCTATAGATGATAGATGGCGCGATTTTCTTTTTTTTGGAGAGTTTCTAAAAATATCGCAATCTTCTGTTGGCAACGGCAGTTGATACTAGTTTCTGATTATCGCAAGGAAATGCGATTGGCGGAGAAAAATTCCAGATGATCCACCCCCCCCCCCCCTCCAGACAGAGGCGCTATTTTCCAGGAACCACGTAGAACTCACTAGAAATTTCTCCGAATATTATATAAGGAACTACAACGAGGATTGAAGAAGTGACAGTTGTTGGATTGTACGTAAGAGAAAGAGACTGTAAAGTCAGTTGTGATTGAACTTTGCTAGAAAGTTGTTCGCTCTTTGGTTAGCGTGTAAATACCTGTACAATAGCTGTTTTTCTGTGAATAAATCTGTGTTTTTCCGTCCACCGCTTGTTGTTTTGCCGCCTCGAAGTCTTGTAGAAATTGTCCGGAACAAGATTTAATTGTATTCTTTCGCCTTCGACTACAGCCATACGAGTACATACTCTAACGACAGTGATAGGAACCAAGAGACACCACTACTTAACCGTACATGCACCTCCTATACATTCCTCTAAGGAATTTCTAACGAGCACGTCGCAACGTGATGAGTGAGTGTACGTGCAGGTACAGGGTGGCCAAAAAGTCCGTAAAAACTTAAAAAATTCATAAAAACCGGAAAATTAACCGAAATAAAAAACGGTTCGCATAGCTAGGTCACGGGAATTTTTTTAAGACTTGGGAAAAACTCAAAAAACAGCCTATAGGTGGCGCTGACGTACACAAGTCAAAGCAAAGATACGCAAATAACGAACAGAATGCTTCCAAATCGTTTATTACAGCAGCATGTGTTCCACATGACCACTACCACAGGAGATAACACATTGCAGGTGAGTCACAAATCCAGCAACGGCAGAGTGTAGCAGGCCCGGATGTATACATGACATGTCTCGGCGGATCGCATCTTTCAGTTCCAACAGATTGGATGGACCGGATCGATACACCCGGGATTTCAAATATCCCTATAACCAAAAGTCTGCCGGTGTCAAATCTGGAGATCGAGGAGGTCATGGGAACGCCTGGTAATAATTTTGTCTTCCCCGAACGTCTGTATCAGGAATGCCTTGACCAGAGTAGCAGTGTGACTAGTTGCCCCATCTTCTATAAACGTGACGGTAGAAAGCGCATCTCTTTCACGCATAAATGGCACGACCTTCTCTCGCAGAAGCGTTAACGAACTTAAGCGTTAGATAACGTTGCGCATTCACCGTAGCCGTTTTACACTCATTTACTGAGCACTACGTTTCAAAGAAGAAGGGTCCTATGATGAAAGAACCTGTGAACACACACCATGGCCCCCACATCCTAGAGCAGGGCCCCTAGGCTGGGATCTTTTCCGGGGCCCCTTCTGTAGTTAATTTATGGCGTGAAAATGCAAAAAAAATGATGAGAACTGGCCCGGGCCCCAGGGCTATAACCCTGTCAGTCCCCCTTCGTGTAGGCCATGACTCACACCACACTGAAACAAAAAAGGCTTTCGTGGCCATCGTGTAAATTAGAATTAAGCTTAAAAGTTTTCGGATTTTTTGGCCGACGTGAAATACAGTTTTCGTCTTTCGACGTTTTGTTCGCACGAGTGGCGAACATTGATTTCTTGAAAATGTTCGCCACTCGTGCGAACGAAACGTCGAAAGACGAAAACTGGGCTTCACGTCGGCCAAAAACCCGAAAACTTTTAAGCTTAATTCTAATTCACACCACACTGTCACTTTTGGGGAATGCAATGGTTTCTGCATGTACTCACGTGGATAAGACGTCGCCCAGATGCGACAGTTATGGTTATTAACGTCGTCATGAAGCGAAAAATGAGCTTCATCTATCCACAAGATGTTAAAGACCCAGGTGGGATTCTGTTCGATTTTGGAGAAAGCCCACCTCGCAAATGCTTCCCTCTGTACTGTATCCACTGGTAAAATTTCACGGCACGACTGCAATCTGTATGGGTACAGATCAAGGATTCCATGAAGAACATTGCGTATCGAGAATGGTGGTAAGCCCAAGCGTCTGGCAGCTTTACGAGCACTGCTGGTCCCTGCAGTTGATTCGGACGCTCACGCTTCCATTTCTGCTGCAACACGCGTTGAACGTGCCTTCCTTAAACATAGTCGTCCGGCTCTTACACAATCCTGCAGCGTTCCAGTTTCCTTAAACCGCTGAACAAGCTTTATGAGGCCTGTCGCTGTTAAAGGCCCTTTTCCAGTTCTCACATTTTTCTGAACTCGAAGGCAATGGTCGCTGATTCCTGGTTCACGTAAAACAACTTCACCAGTAAAGCTTTATCCTTCGCACTCAGCATCCTTGTTCACATACACGGTTTACAACGGTGAACTGGTTGTGGATTACAACCGTCTCATTTGCATATTTCCACCGAAGTCACTCGTACCACTGCCATCTATCGGCTATTTTTTAGTTATTTTCCCCCGTCTTAAAAAAATTCCTGTGACCTAGCGATTCTAACCCTGCAAATCGTTTTTTATTTCAGTTATTTTTCCGGTTGTTATTCATTTTTAAAGTTTCTACGGACTTTTTGCCCACCCTGTATATGCTCGACCTTAACGCAGTGATTCTCTAAGTGTGCGTCGCCAAACTTTATCAGGGGCGTCCCGGCGAGCTGGAGATAGTCATTTGTGTACCTATTTACGCTTTGAAGAAGTTCTTTTATATTAGAAAATATCCACTAAACTATACTACAGATAAACCATGAATTGGCAAGGGAGCCGCGGTTGACAAAAGTTTCAGAATCATTTATGTTGTCATAGTTTTGCTTTTTTCCTGTTCTTGGTGGTACTGCCATCTGTTTTCCACAATTTGAAGTAAAGATGGCAAATGCTTGAATTTTCATGTCATATAATTATCGTATTGAGGTTTCTGCCTGCTCTCTTTGGAGAGACTTTTCAAATGGGAGATCGACCCACATTCACCTCTCGAAGGCGGAAAACCGCAGAAAACCAACTTCAACCACTGTGCCGGCAATGGGTCCGAACCTGGTCCTCACGATGGGAGTTCAGCAAGATGCGCACACGATCGCGCAGCGGCACTCTCTCTGTAATGCTAAGTGATGTAAACACGTCGTCTCAGGAACACTCGGGTGCTTCTGGGAAATCTAACCATGTATAGTTTCTTGAACAAAATTGATGCACATGGGCAGGTGCATAGACCATTCATGCGCATCCATACTCCTGCTCTCCAAACAGATCTATGAGGTTGCTTTCGACGTGCATTTGACGTCTTATTCTAGGAGATCTCCTAACTGGCATGGGTGGTTCTCTATCAGGCTTCGGTTCCAGGGTTGTGGGCTCTGATATTTTCAGGTGCTGTTCCCGGAAGCGGACCAGTCTATGTATTTTAATTTGTGAATCCTTCTGCTTCAGGATACACTCATGCCAAGGTACTCGCAGATGTTCTGCTGGCTCTCTGAAGTGGAAGGCTGGGGCAATATGTTGCGCAGTGGAAAGATGTGCTAACGGCCGAGCATCAGTGCCGTTTTAACGCATGGGCCCACCCGGGCCTCAAAAAATACAATTATCCCAGATGAGCCTATAAGCATTTCTTGCGTGAAAGCACACATAGGCCAACGGGGCAGTGAATTAGCGGATACCATAGCAAAGGAAGCTACCGAAGGTGGAACCATTAGAAATGATCTGCCGGTTCCCGCATCGCACGCCGAAGCAATCCTTCGGAAGGATCTACTGAATAAATGGTAGCAGAGGTGGGATGACAACACTGAGCCCGGTCGATAATCCCATAACATCCTGCGTCATTTTACACCACGGAACGACAAGTGGTCAACGTTTATCAGATCTAATCAAAGCAACTTCTGGACGTAAAGAAGCATCGAAGACTGCTTTGTAGATGGCGGAAAGTTCAGCCTGGATCACCGAGTTATCATCCTTTAGCTTGATCAACCATTGGGTTGATAAGCGTTCATATTCTAGAGCAGTGGCTTTCAAACTTAGGAAGCTCACGGACAGGTTGATTTTAACCTTTTATGTGAGTGGAAGGTCCGGTCATACACACGAATAATGAGAAATAAATGAGGAAAAATGAAACAGTGAATAATCACTCACGGTGGGCCGTGGCCATTCGGTTGAGAAACACTGTTCTAGAGGATCCAACATACTCGAATGATAGAACAACATTCTTTCTATCGCTCGATATCAAATTTGAAGGGGAAAAAATCGAGAGAAACAATGTCTTTATTCGTCCATGATTATTGTCTCAGAAATATTTTTAAAACATAAATGCATTCCACCATTTCTTTCTCGGAATAAATGGCTACAGAAAAAAGCGCGTTTCTTATTTTTCGCCAAAAAAAAAATTCTTATTTGTTTTGGTATATCCATATCTCTTTTTTATCTCTCTCGCTTATTTATCTCTCTGAATATCTTTTTTTTTTTTTGAATAAATTCATCTGCAAACGAAATGAGGAGAAAAAACTGCTTTCTCGCATTTTTTCATCCATTAGATTACGTCGTTCCTTTTTTTTTTGGTGAATTTTTTTTTTTTAGAAAAGAAATGAAATAGTTTTGTTCTAAATGAAAAAGAAGGCTTTTTTGTGCTTTTGTTCGATAATTCGTGAAGAAAGAGTTCAGCTACAAGAAGAAGAGACCTCAGAGAGAGAAATGGAAAAAAAATTTGCATATCGTACAATGGGAATTTCGAGTACAGTGGGACCTCGTTTATACGTCGCTCAGTTATACGACTTTCATATTTATACGACTTTTAACTTTCCTCACGCAATTGGTTCCTATACATTTTAATGTCAAAATAATTCATTTATTCGTCACAAAACCTCAATTATTCGACGTTTTTCACTTCGACTCAAACATCAGATCTCTTCGAAAAACATCATTTATACCCATCAAATGCTCTCAATTTTTGTATGCAGTGAAAACGTGTTGCTGCAACAGCTCTTGCATATTGTCACTGCAAAAGCTATGAACTTTAGGGTGATTGCTGACATACGAATATAACCAGTAAACTGGCTGATGGCCATTTAGAGTGGAAACTTAATCGATTTGTTTATTGCTTGTTTCTGAGAATACGCAGACGTGGCAAGCCTCAAAGAAACAGGTTTCAATTGTTTTAACGGCCATATATATGTCCTTTCAGAATTTTTTTCACAATGTTTTCGGCGTTATCTCTAAAGGGTAAGGAAGTCCACACATTGTAAGCATTTGAATGATTCGATCATTTCCTCTAGAATTTTCTTTCGTTGTGGTGCTTTGCTTGCTGGCTGTGTCGAATCCGCCGTTCGTAATGTCAAGCAACCCAAAAAAACCCTGGAAATTGTGGAAGAATTCAACAAGAATTTTAAATTAATGACAAAAGTTGGTCGTGCAAATCAGTTGACTATCCCTGAAAAACGGTTCTTCTTTGAAAACGGTTATGGAACAGAAAAACAAAATCAAAGACCAAAAGAGTCTGGTCTGGTTACAAATCATCTACTACCAAAAAAATGAGAGTCCAAGATTGGAAATTTTCCCAAGTTCAGAAGATTTTGTTGCAAAATCTAAAACCTACTAAATTTCATTTCTTTAAGTGAATGCGATTTTTTTTCCCTCAAGTATGATTGAAATGAAATTTTTTTTGTAGCGGAATCGGAGATGCAATCAAACACATTGAATTTAAAACATTTTGTATGATGTGGGAGAGAGAAGTTATTTTTTAACAAGTCTCAGTTAATCGACTAACGCATTTATACGACGGACGCACGTTTTAACTCAGCCTCTTGAACGTCGTATAAACGAGGTTCCACTGTATAAGAATCAGAAATGGGGCGGGGTTTCAAATAATGACTTTTATCGACAACCGAGAAGAAAAATAATAAGATCTAGGGGAAAAAAAAACCCCGCTCTATTTTAAGGAGTGCATATTGTTATATTCTCAATTCTTTTTCCCACCAGAAGTTTGCCGTTCCTTTTCAAAAGTTTTTAAAACTAATTTATTTTTTTCCATAAAGAAAAGTGTAAAGTGAGCTCTTTTTTTGCCATTTTTGCTGACACTCGAACAAAAAGGAAACGTTGTTGGCAATTACGTCTCTCACATACCGAAAAAAATAGCTTTGAGTGATGCCCAAATGACAAAAAAGCCAAAAGAAAAAACTTTCGACTTTCAGTTTCTTTATTTAGAAGCAATGGTAAAGGTCGGATGCGATTGGTATAAGACAGCCTTTCTCAACCTATGGTTCGCAGGCAGTCTTGTTAAAATTAAGTTTGCAACTGATTTTTGTGATATCCATTTGGATACAAATAAAATTATACCTTGATACATAGGTTCACTGCATACCATGGAGGAGAATGCATTTTAAATACAGTATATCATTAAATTTTGTTATAAATTACAATTTATTGCTTCAAATGAAATTTTTTAATTACTGCTCAAATTGCTGAAGAGTGTGGAAATGGAGGCTGCTACAAACCACAGCACTCTACAAATCTTGAAATCGTTCGTTAACAAAAATGTACAGTACCTCAAAGAAAAAATATTCAAATGACTTTTGATGACCATATTTCATTGAGAAAAAATACGGTAAACTGGAAGCGTATATAATAATCCTTAACATATACGGGGCATCGCCAATTGCCATCGAAAACATATCGCAATTGAAATTGCTAAAAAATTGAAGAAAAAACGATAACCTGACAAATATGTGGGATGAATATTTATAATTTTTGCCATAACCGTGCTCTGAACTGCAGGTGTCAGTACGATTTGGTGCTTCCTCAGTGAGGCGCTCCTCACTCGGGACGTCGGTAGGGCCGTCTTAACAGCATCACGGGCCCCTGGGCCAAGTGATTTTCTTGATGCCTTTACTTCACGAATTTTCAAAAATTTCAAGCAGATTGAATTTTTGTGAGGCCCATGAGTTAAGACGATACTAGACGTCTGACGTGTTTTTTACCCATGGTTGCTCGGTTTGAGTTAAATATAGCAAAGACAAAAGTAGTTAAATTTAGGAGATACTGAATTGATTCTGGATGTGCTAGGTCCCATTCTAAAAGTACTGTGATTGATCGAGTCCTAATAGCAATTCATGCTCCAATGCCACTACACCTCATGGTTTGACATGCTTTAAAAAAATTTCTCCTGCTGTAGAAAAAATTCGAGCTTTTTTCGGTCTCATCTACTGTAAACATAACTATATAACTATACGAAGTGGAACATACAAGGTGCTGACTGATGCTAAAATAAATTGGAACAAATGAAATAGTGGCAAGTGGTGAAGAAAATCAGAGATTTTTGTCCTACGAGTGTGTGTTGAGGTTCAATATCTCCCCAAATCTCAGAAAGAGTGTTACAAATTCAAAAATTCAGTATTCAGAAAATCCAAAATTCAGAAAGAGTGTTATTGATATGCATTACCTAAAAACAGGTCCGTACTTGAGCGCCAACGAGTGAAGTCGCAGGTGAGCCCGCCGTCCCAGAAAAGGCAGGTATCCAACGATAGGTAGGCCCCATGGTCCGGGTGGTAACCTCCTTCGTCGTGCATGACTTCTAATCCACAAGCAACACAGGATCCCACATAACATGCCAAACAAAACGCTGCTCATCCATTCACGTCGAGCATCCCGACAGTATTCGCGATCACCATCATCCATCGTGATCATGGGTGCCCCACAGAAAAACTCGCATAGAAATATAATAAAAGAACCGAATCAATATTCGTTTCGCGGCCGCCGTTTTGAGACTCGATTTTATCTCAATCGCTGATAAAAATTTCGTTTCCGAGGCCATTTCGATAGGTGCTGACGACCGATCGTTTCACCTCGACTTACTGAAGATATCAATCGATCAACTCGGAATTTTTTTGCTACATTTTAGATCCGCGATCAGGAGTCATTGCCCCCCCCCCCCCACTTTTACCAAGAAGGACGTTCAACCTATTATTTTAACATACAGGGTGAATGCGACCTAATCTGCCACACAAAAGGGGCTGATAGATGAGTCCAAGTGAAACATAAAACACCCTAACCACTTCGTCTTATTTCTAGGGACGGACTTTTTTTCGCAAAAGTGTATTTCGCGCCCGGTGCGAAAACACTTTTGGGGCTCTCTAAAATTATTTTTCCGATCCTTCAGCTCAGGACCGGAACTAGAGGGGGTGGGGGCAACTTCCCGTCCTGAAAAATTTAGAGGTGGCAGTTTTAGGTGGGAACAAAGACCACCGTAATATAAAATGGTTGAATTTTAAAGTTGTAGGGACAGTAAAATCATGTTTGCCTCGGGTGGAAAAAATCCTTGCTACGGTCCTGCTCCAGCGTATTCGGCCAATTTACATTAGCACTCGACTATCATCGTGCCATAATTTATGGTAAAAAAAACAATTTGGCAATAAATTTGGGCCCATCGCCCAACGGGAAAAACTATGTATGGCACTCGAAGGTTTAGAACTACTATTCTACAATCATTACTCTCTAAGAGGGGGGGGGGGGGTTAACAGGGCTCCAGCCCGGAGCCTGCATAGATTCTTGTTAATTTTGCTTCTGCACCTTATAAATTCACTATAGACGGGTCGCCAAATATCACAGCTTAGGGGCCCTGAAGAAAAATGTGGTGGTCCATGTCCACAATATCTGTGCACAGCACACCATAATGGAAAGGCTACTACTAAACCACACATGTACCTCGTCCATATTCCTCTGCGGAACCTTTCACGAATTGGTACATGCGGGAATGTGCGTGTACGTGTAGTGAAACCTGACGCGAAGTTTGTTTTTGTGTAATGCTTGTTATGCGTAGAGCTGCCATCTGCCACCAGTTTTCTAACTATGCGTGAAGTATAATGATTGAATAATTTGTCGTTGTAGGCCTGTTGCTCTCTGTAGCAATAATGGAAAGGCTAGACAACGGATCATCTACCCAGCAGAACTGCAACTAAATACTCTTTCTGCTGGACCAAGTACGCATTTTGCCACCCCCCCCCCCCCACCCCTACTTTTAAAATATGTCATTGAAGAGAGAATTTCGCTCTCTTTCTGGTCCAGCGCTCGGGGCTCGAAACTCACGTGCACTCTCGACTTGGGGGACTTGTCAATACCCTAGACCTGTGGAATCCCTGTCTTGACAGAATTGTAAGCTACTGCTTTGTTAAGAATTCAAAATGAATCTCATTGAAATCGCTGATTTTTTATTCCGTTTAGCGTCCCATAACATTTAGCGGCTGCACCCTCCGCACCTGCTTATCTCAAACTATTTTAGAGTTATGGTGGATAGTATGGATTATGTGAGAAAATATCGTAAATTCTGAAAAAAACTCTAACGTGTGAAGTTTCTGAAAAACCTGCACGCAAAACTGAGCGCATACTTGAAAAGAGCAGAAAAAGCTTTATAAGGCGACGCCATTTCCGTCAAATATCCGAATAGACGAACTACAAGAGCTGAGAGATTGCCGAAGTAGAAAAATTGAATTGGCGCCAAACTCTGTAGCGGGCGATGTCGTCAGCACGAGCCGAGAATTTCTGGAAGTGGTTTATTGTTTTAATTTTTTTACATAAATACAAGATGAGTCAAAAAGATATCAGTCAAGGGGTCTAGAGACCCATACTGGATGATACATTGCAAGTTTATAATGAATAATAAGGAACGCAGTTGTTTATTAGTGAACAATATCAACAAACTAAAATAGAAAAACGAAATATTAGAAAAACACATATGCACACAGTTTTACGAAAAGGGGGGGTTAAAAAAAAAAATCAAATGTCAATACAAAACTTTCGCATAATTTGTAGTATTTTTGGCAACAGCAAGGAGTGCAATTATATGAAATACACATTGCATGATTTTCAGAGAAGTACAAATAACAAAAATCAATATAATGTTGCAAAGCGCAAGATCAAATAGATTCATAATTTAACTGATTGAGGAGCATAGAGCAAATCAAATCTCGATGTTCCTGATTGAAAAAAAAGATATTGCTTTATGCGTCTTTTGAAAGGTAATAAGTTAGTAATGTTAAGGATGTCAGTTGGTAAAAAGACTGGCCGCCCTAGTCCATGCTATTGCGCCAAAGGAATTGACGGTGCAAGTAATTCGAACGACAGAGACTGGGTCACCCTAGTCTCTGCTATTGTACCCGAGTGGCGCCCCGTGGCAAGATGCTCGTCTTTCACTGAGAAGGTTACCATCAAGGTCCATGGGTTCAAATCCGGGCATAGAACGTTAGAAGCAAGTTCTTTACCTACCGAACCTGGGGCGACCACCGATGGATGGAGCCTTCATTTACCACCCAACTCCTCTGGTTGGAAATTGCCGTATGGCGATATATGACCGGAGTTGGCGTGCGGTAAAGAAATAGTTGGTAAAGAGTAGCAAAATTTCAGGATGAGGTAAGTAAAATGCTTTTTCAGAAGAGTTTGGTAAAGAGTACATATTGTTCCAATATATTTGAGAAACGGGAACTGTTCAAAGGTAAAGAAAATTGTCGTTTAAAAATAATTGTAATACATTTTCTACAAATAAAGCTGACGTAGGGGAAGGATTCCAAGACTGTGTGAAAACGTTGTTGGAAGGAGTCAAATAGTAACTTGTGATGAGTCTTATCGCTCTTTTTTGGTGTAAGATTTGAAACGAAGTCGTCAACCCAGATAGTCAAACCATATAATAGAAGGGAATGGAATAATGAGTAATAAAGTGTTAACATGAACGAATGATCTATATATGGTTTAAGGTAATACAATTTGTAAATTACATAACGAAGTTTATTTTGCAAATATTTTACATGAGTTTTCCATCTGAGGTTATGATCAATATGAATATCTAGGTATTTAATCGTGAAAACCTGTTCGAGACTCTGGCAGTTACAAGTTGAAATATTTTGGCAATTATTATTATGGAATATCAGATTATGGTTGAAGTTTATATTAGCCATAGAAGAGAAGTACATAAACTTAGTTTTTGTTACATTTATTTGTAAGTCATTACTGATAAACCAATTACGAATTATCAATAAATCAGTGTTTATCGAACTTGCTAGTGAATGATCGTCATCAGTTGAATAAAGCAATACTGTGACACCTGCAAATGTGATGATTTTTCCTGGTAATTCAATGTTACAAAGGTCATTTACGAATATATTAAATAATAATGGTCCGAGAACAGAGCCCTGAGGTACTCCTTTGATTGTTTCCAATGGATTACTAAGTTTTTTCCAACTTTAACTATTTGAGATATATGATTAAGATAAGAAGCAATTAATTTATGTGCGTTACCTCTGATTCCGAAAATATGTAATTTATTGAGTAAGATACGACGGTCGACACTCTCAAATATTTTTTATATATCCAGGAAAATGGAAATAGTCTTTTTGGATGTATCAATTTTTTCAACAATATACTTAGTGAATGTCTAAATGGCAGTCTCTTGTGTTCCTGTTTGGAAGAAAACCATATTGACTAATAGAAAACATGCGAGAGCAGAGAAAAAACATTCTATTCTTAATTTAGAGGTGGCTGATATGGAGTATGATAATTTCAAAAGGCTTTAAATGTGACGACAAAACTGAAATCGGTCTAAAGTTGCTGAGATCATTCGGATCACCATTTTTATGAACTGGGGTTACAACTGCTAATTTTAATGACTCAGGAAATTCTACATTTGTAATAAAATTATTAGACGAAGTCGGAGAGTACGTTTAAGATATTATTTGGAAGTATTTTTAGAACTTTCGAGTTCAACGTATCTGAGGAAGACCCAGTAGCAGGTAAACTTTTAATAATTTTTGAAACTTCTTCCGGAAAAGTTGGAGTAACGCATATTGAATCGACTGATGTGTGACTGGATATAGTGTTTATAATCATCATTTATATTAATATTGAGTGGTGAAATGTTAACGAAGTGGGCATTGAAATTTTGAGCGAGGCTGTTGTTATCACAGTTAGTTGGTAATGAATTTTGATTATTGTCTTTGAATATTATTTCATCCAATAACTTCCAGCGTTTATTGGATGTGTTACATTTCGAAAATTGTTCGGAGTAATAATTATTTTTAGCAATTCTAATTTGGGGCTTGACAATTCGAGCAACATTTTTATAAGCTATTTTTATAGAAACATCAGAGGGGTATTTTGGAGATTTTTTTGTATTGCTTTTATTTTATTTTTATAAGATGTTTTAGTTCGAGTGAGATCCAAGGTTTCTGTTTGATTTTATATCTTGTGTGGTTGACGTTTCTAGTATGGGTTTGAACAATCGTTTGAAGTTTGGATACATATTCATAGAACAAGTCAAAGGAGTCAGTATCATTTGATAAAAATGTATAGTTGTGCAGATACCTAATTAGCTCGTTGTAATCAATTATTTTAGCAGAACATTTTAGTTTGCGACCATTGCTAATTACATTAACTGAATAACTTACATATTACTGAATAACAATTTGCAGAGTATAGGGTTATGATCTGTCAGATCGGTGGAAAATATAGATGAATAAATATTAGTAATTATTGTGGGGAATGACGCAAGAAAATGTGATCAAGACATATTCCTGACTGAGGTCTGGTTATATTTTGAATCAAAGGTTGAAAACCCAAACTACATAGATAATCCATATAATGAATACAAATATTCGATTCGGTGTTCAAGAAGTCAATATTGATATCACCAATGATCATGATATTTTTACGTTTGGTATTATTTAAAATAAGTTCCAATTCATTGATAAATTCTGCTACTGGAAATAAGTGGGATCTGTAGATAGAAAAAAATGGTCATGTTTAAAGATGGTTCAACTAGGGCTATTATTTCAGCAGTATGCATGGCTATTGAAGATATTTGATTAAAATTGAGGAATTCATTTATGTATATTATTTCCAGTATACCAATATACCTCCTGAACTATTATATTGGCGACAACATGAAAAGATTATAAATCCAAGAATGTGAAAATGTTTGGTTTCATAATCAAAGATCCAAACCTCAGACAAAACAATAATATTTATAGTTTCAATGCTGTCGCCCAAAGTAGACAATAATTGATCAAAATTTGCTCTAACACACAGGCGGAGATAGACTTGGAAGTCTGGGGGGGGGGGGCAAGGTCATTCTTGCTGGGGGGGGGGGCACGATGATGATGATATCAATTCATATATACAAAAAACATTAGATGAGTTGACTCCACCGTTGACGCCCCCCCCCCCGTATCTCCGCCCATGCTCTAACACTGCGAATGTTGGTGTGTAGTATATTTAATGAAGAGTATGGAATATGTTATTATGCTGAGAGAGAGATTATATTTATAAACTCTTTTGATAGTTGCTAGAAATACGTGGTCCCCAACAAAGGTGGAGTTTCGTCCACCACCATGAAGACTACTACTATTACTTAACTGCGCATGCACCTCGTACACATTCCTCGGCAGAATTTCTAACGAATCGACACATGCCGGAATATGCGTTCGGAGTGTATGTGTGGCTCCTAACGTATTTATGTTGTTGAGTTGCGCTTATTTAGGTTCTGCCATCTGTCTTCCATTTTACAGTTACATGTTATGTCTGTATCGTGTTGCATGGGGACTACTGTCAGGTCCGAAGATTCGATCCTGAGGAAGAATGTAGTTAATAAGTTCTTTTCCCTTGCGAACCTGACATGACCACCGATAGATGGCACCTTCATTTTCAACCCAACTCGATCGGCAGTAAATTGCTATACGGCGATATGACCGGAGTTGGTGTGTGGTAAAGAAGTAGTAACCTAGGGGCTCCCTGCTCTAGTATGTGGGTCATGCAGAAATCTTAACGTCGCCGTAAGCCTCTCATCAGCTAAAACAGCCAAACGTATCGGCCCCGCTCAAACGTATATCGACGGTTGCAGCACACAATATCCGATTAAGCGGGGTATTCGATTATGCGGGAAGCAATTAAATTACTGTTTCATACCGTTAGTATGGTAATCATTAATAAAGGCCTTGGAACAAATCAAATATCAAAAAATGATAAAATTTTCTTTTCATTTTATTTGAACAAGACATTGCATGAAGCTATGATGTTGTGCAGATTTTCGCTTTCAATCGAAAAAATAGCTCCCCCTGTGGGCCAAACGGAGAACAAAAACAAAATTAAATAATTAAATGTACTGGAGCCAAATTTGACGTTAGGGAAGCCCCCCCCCTCCCCGCCAAATCTAGACTTCCTATAAATCTTAATTTGTAACACCAATTTTTTAATGTAAATTCTCTTCTCACACACTACACATATATACACGCAATTTCACGCCAACAATCATTAAACACAATCTTTCTTTCACCTTCCTCATAGACCGTCCTGGTCAGCCTGTATGCCGAATGTCGGCCCCCGAGGGCTGGGTCTCGGCTAAAAACACAATTCTGTTCTGGTAATTTTTTATGTTTATCTGATAAAAAATAGTTTATACCGGTTAATATGTATTTACAGTTATCGTATGAGTTTCTATATTAAACGGGGAACGTTTTTTGAAATTATTCCATTGCGAGGGAGACTTTAACACTCTGTGGGAAGAATTTTGGTTCTAGAGGATTTTATCCGAATAATCCGGGGGGGGGGCAGTTGTACTTGTGTATAAGTCGCCCTTCCCCCCAAACACCACTTGAGGACCACCAAAAGTACAACGTGAGTCAGTTTTGTTTCTTTGCAGAAATTTACCAGGCTCCCCTTCCAATTAATGAACTAATTTTTAACAAAAAAAAAGCTTGGCTTATATACACGAGTTTATACAGTATTATTAAAATAAACGAGATCTACCCATACACATGAGAAACACTTATATATTCTGAATGCTTCCCGAGATATGAACGTTTAAATTATTTCGTTACACAACTTCTTGCGAATGCACCCATTATCGTCAGGTGATTTAAAGGACATATTCACACGTCAGGGAGGAATTTTACACGGAAGAAAAATTGCTTTAGTCAAAAATGCCAGGTGTGAACACAAACGCGAAAAAAAGTTTTGAAATTCAAATTAGCAACGTTATTGTTACGGTAATACGTGTGTCGCAATATCTCGTAGAACATATAATTTATACAAATGCGAGGTATGAACAATATTGATAGTATAATCTCCCAATAACCAACGAAAAGTATTTCCATTCAATTCCAGGTGAGTGTTCATTTTTACTTGATCATTTCATTATCTGTGCACGCGTTTTACAGTGAAACCTCGATGTAACGAAACTCTACGGACTAAGAGAAAATATCGTTGTAAACGGACTATCCCTTTACATCGAGAGGAAATATTGTCATCAGTCACCACCATTTTATGCTGTTGTTTGGCATCTCTTCTGAATTGGCGCATTGTTGGTACCAATATAAAATGCACTTATAAGCATTTATTCGCAACAAAAGGTAAAAATTTATCAATTTATTAATAAAATTCAGTTATTGGTTCCACACCGCAAAATGGTTTAAAGCACAACACTTTCATGTACTACACAGAAAAAGTAGCTTCACGGCAACTTTATTTACAGTTTTGGACGGTAGATAGTGTAAAACACCGTTGTTACCAAACAGCCTCGGAAGAAGAGACACTGGTGAGGAATTTAGAAATATATCGCAGGTGATTTTGAGTGAAATATAGTGATTTTGAAATATCGTCAAAAAAGATCGTTATAGAGGGGTTTATCGTAGTAAAATATGACGTTGTATCGAGAGGAGTTTAACATAAAAATGAACAAAAACAACGAAAACATCGTTGTAGAGGAATTTATAGTTATATCAAGTATCGTTATAGCGAGGTTTCACTATATTTAATTTGAACTAAAAAGTCTTTTCTGTTCATAGTGCTTCGTTTCCCCCCCCCAAAAGAGTGAAGAGCAGTGGGTGCGCAACCTTCGGCAAGGTCGGGGTCCTTTTCACCCGCGGGTCAAACGCGGGTGAAAAGGCTACCAAATCCACGCGAGCGAAGCCGCAGTTAACAGTTAGGGATTTATAAGTCATGAAAATAATCTTAATTCTTGACCTCAAAAATTAAAATAAGCCTCGATTGAAAATATGGAAAAAACCGGACATTTTACGAAAAAGTTTGGGAACGAAAATTATGAAAAAATGTCCCATGAAATATACGTAACCCCTATGTATACAAATACAAATACAAATACAACGCCACAACAGGCAAAATGCCCAACCAGGTGGCTGATAAAAAGATGCCCATAAAAATATGGTTGTCATATGTTTCAAAAATACAGCAACCCAATTAAAAATGCAATTAACACAAATTAAACAATATATACACATGATAAAATATTATACAATGCCCATAAAGAATACTTATGGTTGTCTTATTCTAAGAATGGATAGCTTCTCGATTTACCCCAACATGTTTATCGTATTTCTTTTTAAACGTGTCAATTGTGTTACAATTTACTACCTCCGGGAGTAAGCCATTCCATTTATTAACAACCCTATTGGAGAAAAATTCCCTGCGACACCATAACCTTGCATTGTCCCTCACCAATCGATACTGGTGTCCCCTTGTAAAAGCAGTCGATTGGCGGTGTACTAAAAGTTCATGGTCCATCCTATCCATCCCATTGAAAATTTTGAACACTTCGATCATATCTCCTCGACACCTGCGTTCATCCAATGTAAACATATTCAAAAAATGAAGTCTTTCTTCATAACTCAAGCCCTGTGTGCCAATAAGGACACGCGTAGCTCTTCTCTGCAACCCTTCAACCAAGTCTATGTCCCTCTGTAGGTATGGTCTCCAAAACCTTACAGCATACTCCAGTCCAGGACGAACTAAGCCTCGAAAAAACGGAAGAATGACTTTAGGAGAACGCGAAGAGACCTTTTTGAAAATGAGACCAAGCATTCTATTCGATTTTTTGACAACCGCTGAACAATGTTCAGAAAACTTAAGTCGCTCGTCAATGAGAATTCCCAAATCGGTGACTCTAGTTGCATCCGGGATAGTGACACCATTCAACTCGTAAGAGAACCGTGGGTTGTTCGAACCAAAATGAGCGACCATGCACTTATCTACGCTAAACGTCATGCTCCATTCATTTGCCCATGCTGCAATCTTGTTTAAGTTGGTCTGGAGCAACTCCCTATCGCTTTCATTTCCGATTACCCCCATTAGCTTCACATCATCTGCGAATTTGCTAGTAATTCCATCGATACCCTGATCGAGTTTGTCGATAAAAGGTGAAAAAAGTATGGGGCCAAGGACACTTCCCTGAGGAACTCCACTTGTGACGTCTGTCCAACCAGAGAATTCCCCGTTCACCATAACTCGTTGCGACCTATCTCTTAACCACGATTCTATCCAATTCAGCAAGTTGCCCCCTATTCCAATCTCGTGTAAACGCTTCAAGAGTTTGCCATGTTGGACCCGATCGAATGCTTTCTGGAAATCAAGGTAAACAACGTCGACATTTTTGCTCTTACCCAAAGCCTTAGTCACGTAATCATAGAAGCAAAGGAGGTTAGTTACACATGACTTCCCCTTCCTGAACCCATGCTGATTATCCGACAATACATTATTCTCGTCTATCCACTTCACAAACTGCCTTTTGATGATAATTTCCAAAATTTTCGAGAGGGAGCTCGTCAAACTCACTGGACGATAATTAGACACCACTTCTCTACTACCCTTCTTAAATATCGGAACAACGTTAGCCAGTTTCCAATCTCTCGGGACGATACCCTCAGCAACACTACTCCTGTATATCTGTGCGACTGGCCCCAACAATTCATTAGCACCTTCCCTGAGAACCCTGGGATAGATATCTTCTGGTCCTGGTGCTTTGCTTGCACATACATTTCTTAGAAGATTTAGGACCTCCACGTCTTCCACTTGAATATCGTTGAGCGTTTTATTACCCCATGCAACACCCGTATATCGAATATCATTATCTCCATTAAAAACCGACGCGAAAAAGTCATTGAAAGCACTACACATGCCTACATTGCTCTCTACTTTTGAGCCTCCTATCGAGAGGGGGCCAACTGTCCCCTTACATCCATTATTGACGTATCGAAAAAATGATTTTGGGTCAGAGCCAATGTTATCTGCCAACCTAGATTCAACTTGCTTTTTACTATCCCTTATCGCTTTGTTCAACAGTCTTCTTTTATCAGTAAACAATGATAGGTCACCTCGTCCAATTTTATACTCTCTGAATGCTCTTTTCTTTTCAAGATAAAGGTTCCGCACGCTATCCGTGAACCATAGAGGGTGTGATGTACAAACACGCTTTTTTCGAACAAAGGGTATGACGTCGTGCAAAACAGAGGACAGCTTCGTACTAAATTCTTCCCATTGACTTACCACCCCTACTGATTCCAACCGGTCTTTGAAAACTTCCGCTAACCTTCTTCGCAAAACATCAAAGTTAGTTCTCCGAAAACAAGGAACCAGTCTTTTGTTATCAACCTCACCCGAGGAAAAGTTACAGTGAAATCTGACGATACGATGATCACTGGAAGAAAACTCTTCCCCCACCGAAACATGTTCAACTAGATCCTCAGAACTAGTAAGAACTAAATCCAAAATAGCAGTACCCCTAGTGGCTTCTGATACATGCTGATACAAAAAATTTTCGAGCACCAACTTAAGAAAGTCTCTTTCATACTGATTTCCAGATGAAAGGTTCTCCCAATCAATACCCGGGTAATTGAAATCCCCTAGTATGAGAACCCTCTTTCGCTTACACATGTAGGAAATTTCATCATGCATTTTGGCGATGTAGTTTTGATCCCTATTCGGTGGATTGTAACAAACCCCAACAATAAGCTTATGACGTCTTTTGTTCTCAAGTTCAACCCATATGGTTTCAATATCACTTCTCTGCACGTTACACTCTCTAGCCTTCAAACATGATTTCACGTATATCAACACTCCACCCCCTTTCCTATCAGATCTATTTCTCAAAAAAGTATCGTATCCGGAGATGTGTAAGAAAGATTCATCCCCATCGTTTGCCCAAGATTCTGTAATGGCTATAAGATCCAAGTCCTCCACAAATATCATAGTTTCTAAAAAATCTTTCTTGTTACCCAAGCTCCTGGCATTTATTAACACACATTTTAATTTGCCCGGTGGTTTGTTGTCAATCGAGAAGCCATCCAAGTCAGAGGTGGGTAATTCCCCGTCAGTACTGTTGTGATTATCATTAACTAACCCGCATTCCCGACTCGAAGACGACAAGTTTCACTCCCTCGAGTGGCAGAATTACTGCATATCTGGCCCGCGGACTGATAAATTTGTACAGCCCTGGTGTAGAATATATTCATTTATATTTTATGAGCGGACCCTTATCGTTTCAAATATTCATAAATGACTTTTGCGACATTGATATTTTTGGTAAAATTGTCTGCTTCGCTGATGATACGGTGGTCATGTATGCAAGTAATGATCCACTAGAGGTATTGAACCAAAAAATAAATGAAGATCTTTTAAAAATTCGGAATTGGTTTCTTATTAATGATCTGAAAATTAATATTGAAAAGAGAAAATACATGAAATTTTCCCTATGAGATAATTCTCCTGACCCTATTCAATTGATATACCATAATAACCAATGTAATCTCACTTCATGTTCATGTAACTGTCTTAAAGCTGTCAAGAGTATTAAATATCTCGGCCTCTATTTCGATAATAATTTAAAATGGAAATCACACGTAAACTTTCTACATAATAAATTGAGGTACATGATTTTCCAGTTTTTTCATCTCAGAAGTCAGGTCAATAAAGTGTTCATCAGAAATTTGTATTTTTCGTGGTTTCAATCACACATATATTACGATCTTTGTATATACGGCGGAGATTACAATAGTAATATTCGTCCTATAATTTATCTACAAAAAAAAGTAATTCGACTGATATATAATGACTATATCACCCAGTCTAATATTCTTTTCCGTAATGCTTACGTCTTAACTGTTCGTCAGCTGTACTTGCTAAAAGTTGCAATTACTCTGTACAAAAAACAATACCATTTGCCCATGCGCACTACAGTAAATCCACGTAGACCAAATTGTATTTTTTCTATTCCACATGCACACAAAGATATTTTGCAAAAACACTTCATTTTCATAGCGCCAAAGTTCTTCAATTCAATACCTTATGAAATGCAAACAATTACAAATCTGCCTCATTTCAAAAGAAAGCTTAAAGAATATCTTCACTCAATAAATGATATTGAAATTTCAAATCAAATCAAATCAAATCAATTTATTCATTTACAACATACAGAGATTTAGATTATTTTAAACAAAACAAAACATATTTATCATCCAGAGGCTGTGATGCCTGTACGGATGATTGAAAATTTACATGATAATTAATGAATAAAATATCTAAAAACATACGACATGAACAGAAACAATAAAAAAAAAAGAGACAGATATACAACATAAAAGAGACAAAATTATCACTGTCAAATAAAAAAAAAATACGTAAAGATTAAAAAAAAAATCAAGAACGAAGAAACGTACACAACACAAAAAAATACAAAGTTCTTTATGCATGGCGAGAAATGTAAAATAAAACAAAACATTATAGATAAAACATATATGAGGAAAAAAAATTAAACTCGCACATACATAGATAAACACAAACAAGAACATTTTTTTTAATTGAAAAAAAATACACATAATTAAAGTGGCAAAGCTAAATTGAATAAATTTTATTGCTCCTCCTAAAGGTCAAAATAAGAGTCTACATCGTGTATTGAAATGAATAATTTGAATAATGATTTTTTAAATGCTGCGTGTGTGGGTATATTTTGTATTTCTAGTGGTAGTGAATTATATAATTTCGGAGCTAAATAATAAAAATGTTTACGAAAAATTTATTTCCTAAAAGTAGGAATACGGTAAATCATATGAGGTCTACGCTCGGAAACATTATCTTTTAAACTGCATAAGCCTTTATTACGGTTTAAGAACAGAATAATACGAAAAAGAGCATTATGGCGTAAAGGAAGTAGATTAAGATTTCTAAAAATTGTAGAAGAATGAGGCTGACGCCGATTCAAAGTTTTGAAAACTCTTTTTTGTATTGAAAATAAAGGAAATAAATTAGTTTTATAATCACCACCCCATATAATTACACCATAATTTATAAGTGAATAAAACCAAGCATAGTAAAGGTCTTTTAAGAAATTAGCGGAAACTTTCTTGCTTATATAATAAAAATTATATAAAACAAAACGAAGTTTTTTAAGTAGCTCATGAACATGACATTTCCATTTTAAATTGCTGTCTACATTTAAACCCAAGTATTTAATACTATTTACTTCTTGAATTACATCGCAATGACAATGAGGTTGAAAATCACAAGCGAGGGTATGAAATTTTAGATTAAGATGTAAATCAGATTGCATAAGATTGAAATTAACGTATTTTGTCTTCTGTAAATTTAATTTTAAATCATTAGCATAGAACCATTTTTGAATTAATATTAGATCGTGGTTAATATGATTCTTAAGGCTGTCAAGATCATCACATGAATACATTAAAACAGAATCATCGGCATAAGTGATCATGGAACCGTCAAATTCTAAATTACAAAGATCATTAATGAAAATCAGAAAAAGTAAAGGACCCAATATAGATCCTTGTGGGACTCCTCTATTTATATGGACATAATTACTGAAATTATCCTGTATTTTGACTCTTTGTTCTCTATTATATAAATATGAAGTGATCCAATTTACAATATGACCCCGAATACCAGCTGAATTAAGTTTTTGAATGAGAATATAATGGTTCACATTGTCAAAAGCCTTTGAAATATCTAAAAATATTGCAACAGTAAATTTGTTCTTGTCAATGAAATTATAAATAAATTTCGAAAAGGCCAAAAGGGCATTTTCAGCACCTCGTCCTTTTAGAAAACCAAATTGGTTTTTAGCAAAAAAATTCACAGAATACAAAAAATTATATATTCTAATTGAAAGAATTTTTTCAATAAGTTTAGAAAAAATCGGTACAATTGAGATAGGCCTATAATTCAGCAGAGAATTTTTATCGCCAGCTTTAAAAACAGGAGTAATAGTGCCTCGTTTCAGTGACTCAGGAAATACAGTAAGTTGAAATGAGGTATTTATTTTCACATAGTTCCATAACTGCAAATCTTATTAATCCCTTTTAATGTCTAATTGAAGTAGCACTCCGAAAGCCAGCCACAATATGTACATGTATCTACACACACACATTTCTTCCCCCCCCCCCGTTTTCTTTTTTACTTCAACATAATGAACACATTATAAATATTTACTATTTAATTTCAAAATACTTGTAATACTAATTAACTTGATTTTGTATTTATGATTATTTGTGTGTTTGAATTTATGTATATATATTTTTTTCCCATGAAAAGTTTGTATCAGTTTTTAATTTTCAATCAATCCCCAGTATTGGCAGCCATTTGCCTCTTGGATAGTGTTATTTTTGTGAATGTAACTGTTATTTAATAAAATAAATTGAAATTGAAAAGTTTTACATATAAAAATGATATCGAGTGCGGCCGGGATTAGACTATAAAAGTTTGATAAAAGAATCGCTCGCAAAACTTGAAAAAACAACTAATAAACCCATCGATTACATTCGCTCCAATGTAACCGATATGGTTATTGGTTGGTTTTTTGGTTTTATAAAAGAGCTTTCTAAAAGTTTTATAGTGTAATACTGGCCTACGAGGAACATTTATATCATTGACGATATTTTAAAAGATATTCTTTGTTTTGTCTTTTCAGTATCGAAATTTTAACAATACACTCAGTATGAAGGTTATGTATGTACTTCTTGTATGTCTGCTGGTCTGCGTATTTGGTAAGTTATCTATGCTATTATTATATGCTCACTCGCATCCACGGCAAAGGACTCCCTCATTTTGAAATGAAATAACCGGGAAACGGTAATTGATAGAAGAATACTCATCCTGAAAGCCGTAAAATTCTGATCAAAAATTTCTAAATTAGTTACAAATACTGCCGACAGCTGGCGCTGCAAACTAAAGTAGCAATACGGGGTCCGAGAAATAGGCTAGAA
The DNA here is from genome assembly GCF_987345545.1 of Pholcus phalangioides. Taxonomy (NCBI): domain Eukaryota; kingdom Metazoa; phylum Arthropoda; class Arachnida; order Araneae; family Pholcidae; genus Pholcus; species Pholcus phalangioides. The sequence continues at coordinate 64,051,515 of NW_028301601.1, read as the reverse complement.
GCTATTCTTTGCAAGCGGGCGTTGAGATCATATCACAATATATTCAAAATGTGCATCTACTGCAGCACAGAGATAGCGCATGAAATTTGGGATGAATGAAATTTCATTCACCATTCACCCATGATTGATTTGGGGTGAATTTCATTCACCATTCACCATGATTGATTTGGGGTGAATGAAATTTCATTCACCCCAAATTTCATGCGCCATCTCTGTGCTGCAGTAGTTGAACATTTTGAATATATTGTGATATGATGGTGAATGGTGAATGAAATTTTCAATCACCCTCTGTAGATTGACGAAGATCCTGAAGCTCGCCCAGTGTTGCATGATTGTTCCAAAAAAAACTTTAATTTCCCCCATAGAAAGTAGTCGCATGGGTAAGGCCGGGATTACACTATAAAAGTTTTGTAAACGTGCTTTTATAAAACTTGAAAAATACAACCAATAAACTGATCAGATGCATTTGCTCGAATGTAATCGATGAGCTTATTGGTTGTATTTTTCACGTTTTATAAAAGCACTTTAACAGTGTAATCCCGTCCTTAGGAGCGGATGTGCAAGGAAGCAAATCCATGTCTGTTCCACTAAATGTGGAATTGTTCAATGCAATGACTATTCCCGAAGTGTTCTTCAAGAAAGGCAAAAGCCTTTGTTGTACGGTGTGGTTGGGCCCCATCTTGCATGAACCACGAAGTGCCTCGTCGATCCTCCAACCCAGGTAACAAATTGTTCCAAAACTAACGTACCGTTCAGTAATGATCGTTTGCACCGTCTCTGGGCTGCTAAAGGTGCACATTATGAATCTATGGTGATGTGATCACAACGACTATTTGCAAAGGAAAGTTTATATCCTATTTCTTGGAAATGTGAAGTGCCACCTGTCGGCAACATTACAACTAATTTTGAAACTTATGTATCAGAATTTTAATGGCTTTCAAAATGAGCATTTTTGTTTTATTCTTCTTTCGATCACCGTTTCCAAGTTATTTCATTTTAAAATCAGGGAGTCCTTTTTACGACATCTAGTATAATTTAATTTTAATAACATGAAAATTCAATAAAGCCCATGCAGAGATAGAGCTAAAGGCCTCATTTAATAGGTCTTTTTATACACATTCAATAACAGTCTCGCAAATATCTCTGCTGAAAAGTGCAATATATATTAAACGACCGGGACATTTCACGTTAAAATTGATTAAAATTTTATCAAGATTATGTAGAAATTATTGATTTTCATTCAAAATGGTGGTGAATATCGGGCACACAAGAGCAGCGTGAATGTATAATATAAAGATGTATATTTGATAGCAATCGAGAATTAAATACACACACAATGTGTTAAATAAAAAAGGTTAATATTAAATTTCATTTATCGCCAATATACAGGGTGTCCTTTAAGTTCTGATTCGTCCTTTATCTCATCAACCGTTTGTCGTAGAGGTTTCTGTTGGAAAAATTCTCAAAATGTGTTCGGAAATCACCCTGTACGAGTTTCGAGAGTGTAAAACCTCAATAATTGGCGATCGGAACTGATTCTCACAGAGAATAATGTTAATTAACCATGTTTATAACGTCGACAAAAAAAAGTAACCACCTCCGATATAACGACAAAATTTTCGTCCCTTTTATTTCAGTTTCCATGCTGTTTTCCTAAGAAATTTTTATGATTAGAGCTGACCATGTACAAGGAATGTTCATCTGTTGTTCTATTTTATACCTAACGTGTTTAAAAAAAAAAAAATTTAATCGTCGTTATTACTCGTTCGTTATAACCGAGTTCCACAAAATATATTCTATCGTATTGCCAAAAGGGTCCTCGAACTCCTCTTGTACAACCTGATTATTTTCGTTATAACTTACTTATTACTTACCTGACCTCGCATATGATTTCGAAATTGCATCTGAGTGTACATGACTCGGTGTCCTCCTCTTAGGTTCCACGCCAGGGCCCTTGATTTATTTTGTATTTTTACTCATTTGTTTTGTACAGTCTCGCACTTTTGTGTATATATTTGTACTATAGTTCGTTTCAGGTTAACTTTGCAGTGGAGAGAAAGGTAGAGAGTGTACTCTTCCGCCGCAAAATAAAGTTCCCATAAATCGGAGTTTTATGATGATTATTTATACAGAATATTTCAATTTTTTTAATGATTTTGTGAAAAAGAAAGGAAAAATATCGTTTTGAACCGATGTTTCTTCGTTTGAAATTTTTAAATTAGAAAAAAATATTGGTTACCATTATCCAAAAATCTATAGCAACCACAACGACATTTTCGCGGTATCCTAGAAATCGTCCATACCTTACCCAGGCCGCGCATCGATACATTGGTTGAGAGGCTCTTGTTGCCATAGCAACGAGTGATGAGGTTCCCTCATAGCTTCCTCTTCACTGCAAAGTTAACCTGAAACGGAGTATAGTACATATTACTTTGAATCTCGTCTTTGGATGTACATTGTCCAAGGTTGTCTAAATAGCTCCCTTCCCCCAAGAACTCATTATATTATCTGATTCTCTTCGTTATATGACTGATCTCGCACGTTTTTTTTTTTTTTTTTTTTTTGTAACTGTGAATGATTGCACTTACATGGCTAGAGGTCATTTAGATTCCATGATAGGGACCCCAGTTATTTAGTTTCTCCTTATAACTCACAATTTTCTCCGGCACGGCCACGCCCTTCGCGGCAGTGAACTTATATCGCGTAAGCAAGTCTGGTCGTACTCGGTCCGGTCCTGTTCCGTATGCATTCTATGACACTTATATGAGTATTTTACCTTCAGCCAAGTGTGTGTGTGTGTGTGTGTGTGTGTGCGTGCATGCGTGTACGGTTATGTTTTTAAAATTTCATCTCTCTTTCAGCAAGTTCCAGACACTTCATTTGCTCTGATGGTCTAGATTGCCTCGCTCGTTGCAACAACCAAGGATATCCTGGGGTTCACTGCAAAAATCACGGTCCTATCAAAAAGTATTCATGCCGTTGCCGAGAACAGAAATAAGGCAAGATCACGATCGCATTGCGATTCTTCATAGATTGTAGCATGCAGTATCAATACATTTAAGTTTAGTTTTTGAGAGAAATACCTTACAACTTCAAAATGTATACATCTTAATTTTGTCGTTGGCCAATAAACAATATATTTTGCATTGCCTCATGGAGTGTTTTAATGCAATTTACATTACCTCGTATGTACTTTAATAACACTTACTATTGAAAAAAACACACACACACTTTAACCTTCTCAGAGACGCATTACATTTTCTGGAATATTTAATGAATTTTCTTAAAAAATATCATCACTTCACGTCACTAATATGAAACATAGTATATATATTACGATAAATGTGATAAATCGGTTATTATACATAATAGCCGGTTACTATGCATACTTACCAATCGTTTTGGTAAGTTTGAAAAATCCAACGCTTTTATCGCCGATTATGCATAATACCGAGCGTCGCTGGCAAATTTGATAAATACTTGAAATTTATCGACTTTATCTGTGATTATGTATAAATATAGTAACCAATTACCCTAGTGTAATTGGTGAATTTGATCAGTAGAAAAAAAAAATCCAAATGAGGCCTTGTATGTGTGATGAATATTGTCGGGCCCCGGTTTAATGATAACACATTTTACGATCGTACCCCAATATATTGATACAATGTATGTATGAATTATCATGTAACATAGTCTATCATATAGTACGATTTATCATGTTTACCAACGACGCGACGCTTGGGAATTATGCATAGTCACCGGTAAAAGTGATGAATTTATGTAAATTTATCAAATTTACCTACGGCACACTTTGGTAGTATGCATAATCACCGGTAAAAGTGAAAAATTTAGGGAAATTTATCAAACTTACCAAAATGCTCGGCAATTATGCATAATAATCGGATTTATCACATTTATCGTAACATATACAAACACAAAGACCACAACAAATAAATTGTCCAATGAGGTGGCTAAAAAAAGGTGCCCATAAAAATATGGATGTCAAATATCACCAAAATATCCAATTTAAAAGCATATATATATCACAAAAAAAAAAAAATAATTATCATCAATACTACATAATGCACTGCCCATAAAAAAGATTATGGTTGACTTCATCTAAGTATGGGTAGCTTCTTGTTTATCCCACTTACGTATATCATACTTCATTTTAAACTTGTCAGTCGTGTTGGAATTCACGATCCCCCGAAGGTAAGATATTTCATTTATCATTCCATTCCATTCTCACTCGCTGTATCTGTGCGTTGTTTTACTTTATTTCATGTACAGTGGAACTTTGGTTAACGAGCTTAATTCGTTCCTCCAACGTGCTCGTTATCCGTATAGCTCGTTATTCGAATCAAACTTCCCAATAGGAAATAATGGAAACTCGGATAATTCGTACCACAATTATTCATTCACATAAAAATGACTAATAAAAACTGCATTTAATCAATAATTAAACACAATAATAATTATATGTAATGCAATTAAATATACTAAAATATGATAATGTTTACAAATTAACTTACTCTAAAAAACGACGAAAGAGAGGAAGACTATCGTTTAAGATGATTTACAGACCCACTGTTGTTTGCAAACTTATTCTTCTTGCGTGACTTTCAAAAAGAACCTTATCCATTGACACTTGATTTTGCCTCTGTTTTAAGATTTCTGGGAAATGGTAAATTGCAGTGTTCGTTGGAGAGATTGCACATTGCTTGCACACGGCTACATCCTTATTTTGGTGATTTCTTTTCTACAGAGTTTTGCGCAGATTCCCATATTCTACACATCTATCTAATCTCATTTCATGTTTGGGACTTCGCTCTCTTCCTCAGATGAGATACCGCCCATAAACTCTTGCTAGTGCTTGCAAAAGAGATCCATCACTTTATCTACCGTCAACTTCTAGACATTTTTCACCACTAGTTCTTGAACGCCATCCTTATGCACCTTCAGTCCATGGTCTTCCCGAAGCACAAAATCTCTTCGATAAGTAGTGGCTGTTCATGAGATAGGTCCCCTCAAAATCACGTTCAATAATGCAATCAACCCACAGTTTTTTTTTCCAACTAGAAGTGCACATACGCATCGCTGCTATGCTACATCTTGTTTCGTATGGTAAATATTCACAATCGCATGTGTTAAATTTCCGACTGAGGCACGCTTACCAGAGATCGTAGGGAAGAATATTACCCAAAATTCCATAATACGTGAGTGGGCGAAAGCTAAAAATCATCAGCTCAGTTGTGATAACGTGAAAATAAATAGAAAAAGCGCAATTTTTTCTCGTAATGCGAACCATCACTCGTTAACCGAGTCAAAATTTGTTAACAATTTTTGCTCGTTAACCGAAGTTTAATATATATATATAAAATAGAAGGATTATATTATATGGGGGGGGGGATACCGTGAGAAGGAGGGGGGGAAACGCTGAGGAGAACCGTCATCATCGTTATCAGCTGATCATTATCTCGTTGAGATATCACGATGGTGGTGAGAGAACGGGGGGAAAACACACACAGATATCTGTTTCATATGGTCATAATAACCCTTCGCGATCAGGGTAAAAGAGGTAGAAGAAATAGATGAACAAAAGGTTATTGGGCGAGGGGAGGCACGAGTAATTTCTTCCAGAGAAATTTTTAGTAACAAACCTTCAAAAACTTTTAAATCAATTGAAATAGAATATAAAAAAGTGACAGTTAACATATAAAAGTTCTTTCCATATTTTTTATTTTTTTGCAAAATATTTAAAAATATTTTACATTTTTTGTCATCTTGGGTGGGGGAGGCGATGAGATGTGAATCGCTTCCGTTCATAAACTCTTGAACAGAACCGACTTTGGCTTGATGGGGCTTTGGGCAAAATAGGTATTGAGGGCTTCTTCCTTTGACTGTGGTCGAAGAGGTTTGGTTCGTCAGCAAATACAGTTGTTTGTTTCAGATCACACTCATCCCTAGCAGATCGTTTTTAAAATAAAAGTAAATACAGTACATGTTGTTTGCAAACACATCAAAAAAAGGACATTCACCATTTTAAATGAAAAATGTAATGTGGAATTCTCCATGAAATATCTTACAGTAGATATTTTCTTCGCACTCTCATATGAGCTAAATCATTGATAATGTCACCAAAATCTAATTTTTGAGTTATCTCAGCTTCATACACAATAAAGCTAAAGAGATGAGAGTTTTTCTTGTCAAAGACTTGAGCGAACTGATTATTTTGTCCTGTTTAATAAGAAGCATGATCTTCTTCAGAACAGTTTGATGTTGGTGATGTTGTTAATCATGATTCGATGCTGTCTCAACATTTGGAAAAACATCTCTAGCGTTATTTAACATTTGTGCCCTTGTGTCACCAACCTGAACCAAGGATGGAAATTGTTGCAGTTCGTCTGAAAAAAGTGTTTGCATGATCAGATGCATAAAGTTTTGCATTGCAAATATAAGGAATCTTTATGAAGATTTAAGGATTTCGTGTTGATCAAAAATCCATAGTCCCTTACTTACTGATATGACATTAAAATTGATATTTCATAGGGTTTGCTAATAATGAAAATTTTGGAAATGTTCTGATGTGATTTAGGGAAAATTATTTGATTTTCCAAAATTTCAGCAAATAAAATTTATAAAAATTTGAGTATTGTTTGTTGTAAATTTTGGGGATCCCCTTAAAACATGGGGCCTTGGGCAAATGCCCATGTTGCCCATGCGAAAATCGGGGAACTGCTCTTGAATCTTCGTTGACTGATTGCGAGCTTAGAATTCAAAGCACGACCGATGAAAGTGATTTCGCTACTCACGGTTTGTTTAAAGCTTAGTAATAAGGTCAACGTATGACCTCTAAGAGTCAAAAGCATGAATTTTGCTGTAACTAGACGGGCTAGTAAAGTTTGTGTTAGAAATGAAACCCACGCGGATTTCGAGTTATCTATTCGCAGTTTCGTGGAACGGAGATCCTTCATCGAGACCAACCTCAAGGCCACAACGATATCGAACTCTACTTCTGGTGCAACTCGCAAAATAACCTTATGTATGCGGAAATCTCAATGTCAACGTTGTTTTGAATGTGGCAGTCGAAGGCTGCCTAGACATGGGCCATTCTGGTGAGATGGATGCATCGATCTACCTGGAACCAGTTTTGAATGTAATTTGTATTCATGAAGAATTGATATATCGAGAAATTAAGCTCTCTTGGTGCGACTCGTTGGCTAAACAAGTATGATGAAAATATGCACGTGCTCATGTTTTTCGGGTTGATTGATACGAATAACGAACGAACAAACATTTGAGCACATGATTCGGTCGAGAAAGAAAAAGTGGAACTTCTTATCGCACACAAACACATACTAAGATACGTGAAGTGCAGTTAAGAACCTAAAACTGGAGCATCGGTCTAACACGGCGATAACACCGAGACGAAAAATCGGTCTCCTCGTTCTTGGGCTTCATTGTTATTTTTCTCGTCCTCAAGAGTAGGAGTCTTAAGAGATAGATGTACGCCGCTGATTTTCTACTATCACAACTGGCCGTATGGGCCAGGGCTCACTTGGCCACTTCGACGCTTCTAGTCGCCTTCACGGTCGGTTGCATGGTGCACTGGTTGCTGAACAAGCCGAAGAAGAAACTGAATTTGGCCCCAGGTCCTAAATTGAACTTGCCATACTTCGGTTACCTTCCTTTCCTCGGCACTGATTACGTCAAAGGGTTCGCCAAGCTCCGCAAGAAATTCGGACCAATATTCAGGTAATAATGAAAAATTATGTATATATACTGTATATAATATAGTCGTATTAATTGTTAAGTACCTCCACATGGGGGAGGCTGAGAGGGCTCAAGCCCAGAGACGTATGTCTATGTGGCTCGTCCCCCCCCCCCCAAGCGAATCAAAAATTTTAAAGAAGTAATATTTTCGAAAAAATTGAAATACCAAAAGAAAATATCTTTTGTGTGCTATTTTAATCAATTTCTATAAATTTACATTCTTTTTGAAGATTAGTAACTTCAAATTTTTCTCCTGGAGAAAAATCTGTCCCCCCGTTCCCCCACCAAGCATTTTGTGCCCCCTGCAAACGTCGATCCCGCGTGCTCCATCCTAGCAATCAACTGTGTACGGCTTGTATGTCGGAGTCCTCTTCACCCCCTTATGCATGCGGCTTATACACCGGAGTTTTGTTCCTTGGTGTGGCCCGCGACACTCCTGTGTCTGACCATTATCTTGGTTCTCGAACAGAGAGAAGCTGGCCACTCCTGCTACAGAGTCAGTGTCTCTCGGTTGTCCCCAACAACACGGCTGCTATAGGGGAATATTTGTTTTTCTACTTCCTGAAATTTTCTGAGGCAAGTTTACAAAGGTGCTTATTAATTATTGGAAATGTGGCCATTAGTTTGAAACTAAGCACAATGTACATCATAAGTGTTTTATTTTATTATGCTGTGTGCTAATTTTTAGGTTACGATTCTCTCCGGTTAGATGGAACGCTATTATTTCACAAATGGTATGTAGGGTAACATGGAATGCCATAAGTATTATCTGAGTTGGGCTGGAATGTGTCCTCAAAATGGGAAGTTTAGTAACATAAAAGAGGAAAGGTCTAGAAATAATGTGTGTCCTGTTCTTTGCGGGCCCACCTTAACGGTTTTGTAGAAATACAGGTTTCAGGTTTCTACCATGATTCAAATTGGAATAATAGAAAATACAAAAATGGTATTCCATATTACGCGAATGCACTCCATATATATCCGGGAGATGATTATCTGCGAATCGCATTAACCGAAGTGCAAAAAATTTTAAAACATCACGAAAGGTAAAAGAAAATCGAATAAGAAATTATTGGTGTCGATAATATTAGCAATAGAAATAAATTCCCTTCTGAGTCAGATAATATATATAGGGAAAAAACTTTTTGGGTTTACTGACGTTGCTTCCCTATGTATATTAATATTAGCAATGTAATTTGGAAATTAGAAAGTATTATTATGAAATTATGATATATTATGTGGATTACTTTTTTTTTCAAACTTTTTTTTCGTAAAAAGTTGTCTTTTATGACAAAAAACGAACAAGAAACAAAAAAGACAGAAAGTAGTGGCTGTTTGTAATGACAACGTGTAGGAAGCCCAAAATTTAATTGCTTTTTATTCTGGAAGTTGCGATATTTGACCTAAAATGGCCCGTGAAAAAAGGGGCATTTGGGACTTACATAAAAGCAATCAAAGATGTTTGGTTTGCAAGCAAATATACGCTGCTTATATTTTGGGAATAAAATTGTAAGAAACCCTTTACCCAACCAGAAGGCAAATGCCTCTTTTGTCGGCCGGGAATCTAGCCCAGTTAATACTGCAAATATGTGATTGCGTAAATAAGGTGCTTTTTGGTTTTTTTTTAGTCTTTTCTTATTTCGAATCATGGTTGATTGACATGAATAACATGAGAATATACACTGAATATTCACTTAATACCCAAAAAATGCCCAGATATATATTTTATTTGAACTATTTTGTGATTACTACTACATGTCACGATTGAATTTTTATTTCTGGTGGTTCAACCACCGTTTCCTGTTAACCAGGATGCCCCACCATTAACCCGGGTAATCGAGGTTTTACTGCATAAAAAAACTAAAAAATGTTTAGAATTATATGTAAATGCCACCATGGGTGATGTCTGCTTCAAACATTAATTTAATTGGATCTTTAGATCTTCTCTGGTTTCATGGCTTGTTATTTTCGATTTCAATGGCTATCTTAATTTTCGGTTCTTATATAGATGTTTGTGATTGTCCACCTTTGATACGTCAAAGTCTTATTTAAATTCTGGAACGAAATACGCGCAGAGAACAAAAAACTGATTTAAGTGTCATCCGATCAATCACGTTGTATTTTCTTAAGTCCGGGTTCTCACTGACGCGATACGGCAAGCATCGCATCATGCAACTCGACGCGGATTGGTCAAAAACTTTAAACTCAGGTTTTTAACTAATCCACGCCGAGTTGCATGCTGCATCGTTTGCCGCATCGCGCCAGTGTGAACCCGGCCTATGAGAATTCAATGTATCGGTTCGCAAATGTTGGACTCTGTCTCTTCTCTATAATCTATATTGCTTTTTACCAGATCTGCAACACGGAAGTCGAGGTTCGGATGGTCGTGGTCATGGACCGGATTTTCATTTTTTTTTTATAGGAGAAAGAGAGAGAGAGATAGATAATGCTTATCAAATAGTATAAGTTCAATGAACTCTGTCTCAATCCTTCGAAGGTTCGTTTATCTTTTTCAACCCGAAAAATTTGCCATTTGCTGCTAATTTAGAGCGCGTTGGTAAACAGATAAGAGCTTATTTTTGTTAACATATTTCTATAACGAAGCAGAGACAATAAGAAGATCGGTCCGTAGCTGATAAGTGGCACCGTCAACAAGTGTGATAAAAGTATTCGTTTATCATAAGAGAAAACAAAGATGTTTTTTTTTCTATTGTCTCTTGTCTATTTTGTGTAAATATGTCTAAATGACCCCCCCCCCCCAGACACAGAAACGGTTCCATCATATCATCTGTAAATATTATCCTTTCTTTGTACAGGTGGGTTTCTTTTGTGACTCAACAAAAGGTTGGTGGCACAATAAGATTAAAAGAGCGAGTTGTGAAAAATGCTCAAAATTCACTCTAACGTTTCCAATAGGATTACTTTAGTTGTGTGAGGAACCACATGAAATTAGCCAAGGAATGTCTTTACGCTTTGAAATTAGCCTCGTGTGTCTGAGCAATTCAGGGCACCATTAACCTCTTTAAGATCATGGGCGTAATATTACGTTCATACACCAGTGAAATAAATTCAAACAAGTTCTCTGCGTTTTCTTTCCTCTCTCTCCACCATCACGAAACTTTATAGTAACCCTCTATCAAAGAGAGGAAGTTGCTTTTTCTTTCCCTCCTTTTTTTTCTATACTGCTGTTGATGAGTTTTTCCCTCACATATAATGTATCTTTCTACTATATACATGCAAGATCATAAGAAAACACGTAGGGTAATGGTGAAAATATACTTTAAAAACTCTCTTAACTACGTTATCTATGATGCTTTTTCCTTTTATATATTTTTTCTTTCCTCCTCCTTCTTCCTTTTTCTCACGTGTACGCGAAGGGGCAATGGGGGGGGGGGAGTAGGGTTGGCTTTGCGGCATTTTTCGTTACGGAATGGGTAAGCGGTGCTTCGGGAGCATGGGGCGAAACGAAGATTTATGGGGGGAGGAGTGTTTTGACATTGTGAATTTCCATGAAATCGGCCATGGAGCGTCTCGGCAGTGGGAGATATTTCAGTCATAAAATTATATTCAAATATTAGTTGTAGAACAGATTCCAGACCCATCTGTGTGGGTGTGTGCCGCCCTTCAAGGTGTCGTAAAAAAGGATAGGAGTAACACGAGAGAATTTAATCCCCATCCCAAGAGTGTCCTGAACATGGACTGACTATTGGAATGTTTATCAAAGTTTTGATTCTGATATCTTCTCCAACAAGAACAGTTTTATAGACGACCAATCTTTGTCTGGTATTAAGGTTACTTTGAAGGCATTAACCCATTATTTACCACTCTTCCTTTTTGGGACGATTGTTTAATCATTTCTGAACCTAATTTTGGGCATTACCTAATTTTGATGTTTCTAATTTTGATTTCTGTATCTAAATTTTGAACTGACTGCTATAAACGTTACAAACTCAATAAATATTTCCAAAAATATTTAATAAATGATAATAAATGATGATTAATTAATTAATTAATAATTTTAATTCAGAAGAAAACTTTTTTCATTATAGTTTTCCTTTAATATATATATATATATTTCATTTATGTTATCATTTTTATGTAATTTTTTTTGAAAACGTTAAATAATGACTTTGGCATATGATGGGTTAACCTAAACTCTTTTCTTGGACCGCTGATACTTTGAATCTCTAATTGCTATAGAAAGATTTGAATCCTGTTTCTAAGGGAAAAGGTTTGTAGGTAAGTTTACTCATGAACATCTAACCATACTCATCTCTCATTATTGAATCGAGCTGCCTGTCCCACAGCATTAAGATGCCTCTACTCTAGAGCCTAACCAGCCATTAACTGGTAGGAGACTGAACGAATCTTGAATGAGAAGACATAATCACTGCCCAAGCAAGAAAGGCCGAACCCGGATCAATAATCGTTCGTAGATCGAATAGTGCAGGGGTTTGAAATAGATACTGAAAAATTCATGTTTGCCAAATCTTCCCTTCTGAGTGTAATCCAATTGTTCTATTTTTTCCCGCCCGAATGGTGCAGTGTTAAGATGCTCGTCTAGTACCATGAAGGCTACTACTACTAAACTACACATGCACCTCGTCCATATTCCTTTGCGGAATTTCTAACGAATTGGTACATGTTGGGATGTGCATGTCCGTGTTGTGAACCTAACGTGAAGCTTGTTTCTGTGTAATGCTTGTTATAGTGCTGAGTGCTGCCATCTAACAAATATTTTTTGAAATATGAGCCACCATGGAGGCTAACGTCCGATCCGTGAGTTCGATAACAAGAAAGAACATAGATTCCCTGCCAAACTTGGGGTGACCACCGATAGTTGGCACCATCATTTCCGACCCAAACGACATCGGTAGTAAATAACTGTATGACGATATGACCGAAGTTGGTGTGTGATAAAGTAGTAGTATGCTCTTCTTTCATGTGCTAGAATGATGTAGTGCAGTAGACTCTCTCAAATCCACGCACATATCATACCAGGGTGTATAGAATTACTGAAAGGATTACAATTGGAAAAAGAGCCATTTGTAAATAATATAAACTTTCTTGTAATACATGTTTACATCTTTTATGGGTGGGGAGGCGAAGGCCCAAAGAAAACATGCATGTTATTTTACATGTATTTTTTTAAAATTCATGAAATGCTTGTATTTGGCGGCCTTTCTTGTATATACATGAGTCTTTTTACCAGTATCATTATATTCATGTCTTCGGGGGTTGCATGCAAAAAAATATAAGAGGGGACGCCCCTAAAAAACGCCTTATTACTTGACGGGCCGGATCACCACACGGCCGGATTACCGAAAGTCTAGTCTACTGTACAGAGGGATTTCAGCTGTTCATCGGAATATGCTTATGGCCATTTCGCATTCGATACTACTTCACCACACAACAACTCCGGCAATATCACTATACTGCAATTTACTGCCATGAGTTGGGATGAAAATGAAGGCGCCATGTATCGGTGATAGTGATAGGAACCGAGAGACACCCAGGCTCTGTCACATTCAGCGATATATGCACATTGTCCCTGGGGACTCTGGTGCCTCCGGGAAACCTAACCATTTATTGATCTTGAGAAAGATATATTACATACATGGCCAGGTGCCATTGCCATCTATCGGTGGTTGCCTCAAGCTAGTTAGATTAAAAATATCTTATTTTATTTTCTTCCTCCGGTTCAAACCTGGGGCCTAATCACAAACTTTCGACCACCTAACGGCAACCTAACACATTCGATACTGGCATCGTAATGAGAACGCAAAAGAGAGAAAATTAGTGATTAGGCATTTTCCGTCCATGAGGTCCTAACAATTATCCATTAGGGACGGAACTCCTCGCAAAAATGATCTAAGAAATATTTCTCCTAGAAAAGACCTTACCCTAGGGATGTGCGTATATATATGTATTACGCTTGAAGCCCATTCCAATCACGCTCCTCATAAACCGAACCACTCATACCAGACTTCCTGGTATCATCAGCACAGACGTACGCCGAGGGAATTCTAGGTTTCATAGATGCTGTTTTGCATCACTTTCTGTTATGCCTAAGACGTATGTGAGAGGGAGCAGTATCTTTTCGTAGAAATGAAAGAGGGAGTGAAATTAATGGCATTTCATGGAAGTCTTTATCCAAGAAGAAGATTCACTTCGCCCTATTCTGGATCGTTGCAAACAATTTCCTCTCTCCTTGAAGAAAAAAAGTCCTCCAGGGGACATCGATCTGCCCCAGGTTTAATGATAACGCCGATTGTCTCGGGAAATGCGCCATTCTTTATCGTTGGATTTGTAATTGCGTCGAATTGTCTCACTCTCTCTCTCCCTTTTTTTTTTAACAGAAAACGCAGCTGTGGATGGGAAGCTACGCCATTGTTTCTTCTTTTAAGGGTTTCGAGGCAGGTTCCGGTAGATTTCTTTAGGGGTTAAAGGGAAATAAGAAAACAAAAGAGGGATCCCTTCAGTGATTATCCTGCAGGAAAGAAATACAAACGCCTTAATATCCCCTTTCCCTTCGTTCTTTGGAAAAGCTCTCGAGACGTCGACGATAATCGTTACGTCGCGACGAACCCCCTATTCAAACGAGGTATTGAATTAATCAGGTTTGAGCATTGATGGAGAAGAAGCTAACCAGATGATACCCAGAGACAGAATATAGTCATAAGTCAGTGAACGATTTGAGAGAGTTCAACGATCTTTTCGAATTCCTAGAAAAATATTTGACAAATTGTTCTGAAATTTTCATCATGTAAACCAGGAGTCTTCAACCTTTCAGACATCGTGAGTCAAATTGACACTTCGCACGAAGTCTTTGGGCCACCAATTCATACTGAAGTATTTATAATTGTAAGAAGAATCCACACACACACACAAGTGATTCTATAATTACTCACTTTTATAGTATATTTCGGTAATTCAAAAATTATTCCTCTTCAATATTTTGAAATTATTTCCTTTTCATTATACCTTGGCATTATTTATTTGAATAAATCTTGAAATTAATTACTTCAATAAATCTTTAAATTATTTCTTTAAAAAATGCTGCCGCAATATAGCTTTCAGTAGTCAGTGGGCTCAATTAAATTACATTGTATCCCGCTTCTAAAGCTTTTCAAAAGACCGGCATGAAAAACTTTGTAAGTGGGAAAACACTTTAAACGGGAAATCTTAAATCGTAATGAGAATTACTTAGAGTTGAGAACACGAAAATGAGTCGTACTAAGCGGGAAAACGTTATAAACGGGATTGACTGTATTACTTTAAATTTTGCTCGTCCTTTAGTATTATTAGCCATTGAATAAAAATGGTCGGTGGGCAACGATAAAAAGCTCCGAGGACCACATGTGGCCCGCAGGCCATGCGCTAAAGATTCCTTGATGTAAACCCCATGTCTGTACTCACAATTTCCAGGGAAAATTTAGTCACGCGTGCATTTAGGGTACCGACAAAAAATTAAATATTATTATTATTATTATTTTTTTTTTTATGAACCCTATATTACAAACAGCTGCAAATGATTTATAACTTCTTTTACTAAATATTTTACTGGCTATTTTCAATGTGTGTATGCATTTTTGTGAAAAATGCGCGCATTTTCGCACTCAAAGATATGGATGTTTCTTCCAAAAATTCTAATTTTCATCGCACGTTTTTTGCTTATAAAAAGGGAATTTTCAACCAAATTCTACGAAACTCACAACTTAACTTGACAACATAAAAATTACATATTAAACCCCTTTCAGACACTCATGTATATGAATGTGTGGATTGCTTTTTTCTCAATGTAGAATTTTTTTACATTGAGAAAAAACCCTGCATCATATACATAGGCATATACCCTGTATCATCTTGACTGTAAAAAACTGAACGAAGCTAATTTGTTCACAAAAAAAAAAAAAAAAAAAAAAAAAAAAAATTGAAATAATAAAGATTTGATGACATTTATGTTTTTAATGTATTTTTGAGTATGGAAAATACAAAAACATCTTGAGAATTCCAAAAAATGAACGCTTGGGTTTCAAAGGGATACTGAAACAATTGGATATTAATAAGCATTTAAAGAAAGTAATTTATACGTACGCACATGCGTGAAATATATGTTTTATGTTTTATAATTTCGTTGCCAACTATACAGAGTAAATTTTTTGAAAGTTACAATTGAATATCATGAAAATACGCAAAGATATAAGCGATAGAGAAAACTGTATTCTTGTTACTTTCTGGAAGTAACTGGATGATGAGAGATTTTCCACAAACTGTCTTTTCCGTTATTTTGTGTCATTTGATTATTTATAGAATAAACCCACAGCATTATGCGAATAAAAATAACTCTGTGTCAGCTTTCAAAATGGAAATACAGTGTGTCACAAAATTAAAAATCTGAATTTTTATAATGTCCCCCGTCCTCTTACTTCCAATTAGAAAGCTGTTGCCCTATCTCTTCTGAGTCCAACAACAAAAAACCCCATGTTTTAAAGCGAAATATTCACTGAGATATTCGAATTTAAAAAACGGAGAAAAGTTGGAAAACAACAGCAAAAACTAATGGACAACGCTCTTTTCCCCCCGTTTATGCTGTTCGTCCCCAACTTTTCTCCAATTTTTTAATTCCAATATCTCACTGAAATATTGCGGTTAAAACATGAGGTTTTTTTTCAGGTCTTAGGAGAGACTGGGCAGCAACGTCCTAATTAGAAGTTGGAAGACAGGGAGACCGTAAAATAATTTAGATTTTTTTTTTTAGTTTATGGCACACTGAATTTTAACTCTCAAACTCGTACAGAGTGATTTTTGAACATATTTTCAGCATTCTTTTAAATTGGAAACATACCTCTACGACGAACGGTTTATGAGATAAAAAGCCGAATAAGGGCTTACAGGATACCCTGTATATTTCGGCACTTATTTTCGATAACGTATTTTAAACGCTGTAAAATGATGGAAATTATTCGAATTTATTGATTGATTATTTGATGCACCACCTGAAAAGAACTGACCAACAGTTTTGATTCAGCATCTTCATTTTTAATGAAATTTAATAACACAGTGAAACGCCTTGAATCAGGGGTTCTTCAGCCACGACCCAAAATCAGCAAGATCAGCTTTGCTACCCTTGGTACCGTTTGTTTTTCGATATGAGCGAAACCAGTGAAGCGATGAGTGTAATCATAACAGGACTGCAAGTGTATCTGTACCTCATCTAGGAAGCCCCTGCGAATCGAGTATCTCTGTGAATATCGAAGTGAAAGACGTGGAATTTTTTGTTGTTGGACTCAGAAGAGACATTGTGTGTGTGCAACAACTTTCTAATTGGAAGTTAGAGGACGGGGGGCCGTATAGAAATTTAGATTTTTTTTAATTTGTGCACTGTACTTCCACTCTCAAAACGGCTACAAGATACTTGTGTAGTGTACAACCATGTTGGATGAAACTTCACAAGTCAATACAATGTGATTCTACGAGGAAAACTACAAATTTTCTTTGATTGTTATTAATTTTCGAACATTTCTACACACAGAGTGAAACTCGGCGAACGTGATGTGCTGGTGCTCAATGACTTTCCATCGGTCAAGGATGCTTTCTACAAAGAGGCCTTCAACGGACGTCCACCCAATCCACCGAACCATCTCCTCAAAGGAGCTACAAGTTAGTATATAGGCTTAATAATATATTCACAGCTCAAGTTACACGAATAAAATATTGATGTGGTATGTTATTTTTCCTCTGCATGGTATAGAATTTTAACTAGACGTGACTGTGCACCATTATGTAAACGGAAAATTTGAAATATTGAGAACGTACAAAATGCAATTTCATGTTTTTCTCTTGCCCTAAACATCAAAATACACTGCTGGCCACCCAAATTGCAACACCAAGAAAGACAAGAGATATCGCAACAATATTTATTTTGTAGATAACATGTTGACCAAGCATCAAATGATTAAATTTATAGACTTCTGTGAAGTGTGGTTCCTGCCAAAATCAGTAGCCAGAGTAGCCGCCATTGTTGGAGATCACCGCTGCCACACGCCTCGGCATTGATTCAAAGAGACTTTGGATGTTTTCTTGGGGTACAGCAGACCAAGCAGCTTCCACGCGTTGCCAAAGTTGATCTGGTGTGGCAGCTGGGGATGTAATCTGGGTCAATCGTTGAGCAACCATGGACCACATGTTTTCTATCGGCGAAAGATCCGGAGAGCGAGCTGGCCAGGGAAGCAATTCAATCTGGCGATTGACGAAGAACCTTTGGACAATGCGTGTCACGTGTGGTCGCGCATTATCCTGTTGAAATATGGCTGTGGACAAGCCCTGAAGGTAAGGAAGGACAACTGGCTCCAACACCTCGGAGATGTAGCGCTGGCTTTTTAAAGTACCGGCAATGCATACTAGAGGAGTGCGAGAGTGATATCCAATACCGCCCCATACCATAATACCCGGTGCAGGACCAGTGTGGCGGTGCATAACGCAGCTGTTCAGTATCCTCTCTCCACGGTGTCTCCAGACTCGAATCCGACCATCGTGGTGTTGCAGACAGAAGCGTGACTCGTCAGTAAAGACAATTTCATTCCATTGTGCCGTCCACATCCTTCTTTCATCTCACCATTGGCGGCGGAGACGTCTGTGGTTCTGCATCAAGGGTAGACGAAGCAATGGACGTCTTGCGGACAGACCACTCTGCTGTAAACGGCGTCGAATGGTACGTGCAGACACTGGATGATGCGGTACAGACTGAATGTGCTGTGCTATGGTTCGTGATGTGGCTGAGCGATCCGTCACTGCCATACGTACAATACGCCTGTCATCACGTGAAGCGGTGCACTGAGGTGGATGCGATCGAACACGTCGGTCCATCGTACCCTCCTGCATCCAACGATCACATATCCGCATTACAGTTGTTTGGTTTCGTCCAACACGACTACCGATTTTCCTGAAAGATAATCCACAATCTCGGTAGGCCACTATCCTTCCTCTGTCGAACTCGGATACTTGATCAAAAGATGATCGCTGTTTTCTACGAGGCATAATTGATCGTTTTTTTTGAAAAAACCACAAGAAAAACACAATTGCCGTACTTCAAATCGTCGAAATCTCCAAGCCTTAAATAGCGCTTTGAAGTGGCGCCACAGGCGCGCGTGATGTGCGTCTGCGCTGAAATTCTAATCATTTGCATATCTCACCTCCGCTAATGCATGTTGTAAATTTCATATTATTTGCATGCTTCCTTCAGGGTGTTGCATTTACGGTGGCCAGCAGTGTAGCTTCACAAGGACACCGCTATTTGTCACTCATAAGTCATTTTTCTTACTCGAGGCCAGGTTTGCTTAACAAGCTATCTTCTTTAATTATGCGTTTATTAATCTTTATTTTGAAATTACTCTTCAAATGGGTAGAAACACAGCATATCTAGTGTTTAAATAACAATTTGCTGCGTATCGAGAGCACAAAAACGTGTTATCAAGAACACATAAAGAAAAATATTTTTCCGTGAGCCCTTCTGTAAAATTTAATTCTGAGTCATAACAAGCATTACAGAGAAACAAAAAAAACTTAACGTCAGGTTTCACTACACGTACACGCACATTCCCGCATGTACCGATTCGTTGGGGGTTCCGCGGGGGTGGGGGGTTGTGTGGTGTAGCAGTAGTAGGTAGGACCTCCAAAAAATGGCTCGGGGATCCATGATGTTCTTAAGTCAGCCACCTCGTTGGGCAATTTGCCTGTTGTGGCGTTGTATTTGTATTTGTTAGGAAACAGCTACTTTACATAAAAAAACAATCATATTCCAAAAAAAAAATCGTTAAAGAGAGCTCTGGCCACTAAAATCTGTAATGTTGTATATTTAGGACTGTGAGATATACTTTCCAGGTTTAATAGTAATTCTGCGCATTTGATTGCATCAAAAGAGCCGTCGTAACGAATTCGGTGGCCAAATTCGGCATTCAAAACATATACATAATTACAGAATTTACAAAGATGCTGAAAAAAGCCTGAATGAAAGAAATAATTTTAGAATTATTAAAATAATAACAATTTTCTTAACTTATGAAAATTTATAATCAATGAAAAAATAGTTATAGAATTATAGAGAGAAATAATTCAATTGACAAGAGTAATTTCAGAATTGTTACTTGTAATAATTCATGAAAAAAATTAGAAATTTTTTGAAGGAAATAATTTCATAATTAATGAAAAATTTAAATTATGAAAAAATAATTTCAAAACTGTCAGAAATTTAATAAAAACATTAATTGATTGAAAAATTAATTAATTAATTGATGTTATTTGGGAATAAATAAAAATCAAAATTTAACGAAACAAATAAATATAGAGCAAATAAATTCAATAAATTTGGGGATTTTAATAACCAAGAATACCACGGTATTACTTGGTTACCACTTAGAATACCACGGTATTACTTGGTGGCCCTCGGGCTGCGTGGAAAGTTTAATTTGACCCGCAATGTTTGAAAGGTTGAAAGACCCCCCCCCCCCCACCTGGGTTAGATTCGTGTTCGAAGATTTTTAACAGCTGGCTGATGCGAAGATAAATTTAGGAAGGAAAAATATTCAACTGTCCTAGTGGAGAATCGAACCCACGTCCTCTCACTTGCTAGGTGAGCGCACTGGAATACAAAAGCAACGAATTTCATTCTTTCCTTAGAGCTCGTGTACACCGAACGGAACTGTACATGGATGGTCGGACACAGCTCAGGTCAAGCCCACTAATGTGGCACTGCCACCAGATGGCGACTTATTCAAAGATGACGTCAATCTCCCCTATCTATACAAAAGTTTATAACAGTTGGCTGATGCAAAGACGAATTCAGGAAAGAAAGAACAGTCAACTGCCCTTACGGGGAATCGAACCCACTCTTTCCGGTCCCTTTCAGTACACACGAGCTCTAAGGAAAAATTGAGATTCGTTGCCTTTGTAGTCTAGTGGTCCAGGGCGCTCACCCGGCAAGTGAGAGGACGTGGGTTCGATCCCCGCATCCTTGGATACATTCGTGTTGCCTTTAATAATAAATAAAAAATAATTATGTATTTATAGGACATTATAGTGTCCATCTCATGATGTATTAATGTTTTTTTTTTTGTGATCTCAGGCTTCAGCGTGAACAACGGCATGGTCTGGCGTGAACAAAGGCGTTTCGCACTCCACGTAATGAGGAATCTCGGGTTCGGAAAGACCAGGATGGAGATTCACATAAAGGTCAGTTTGGGTAATGGAGACTACTACTAAACCACACTCACACATACCTCGTCCATATTCCTCTGCGGAACTTCTAACGAATTGGTACATGTTGGAATGTGCGTGTCGTGAACCTAACGTGAAGCTTGTTTCTGTGTAATGCTTGTTATAGTGCTGCCATCTACCACATATATTTCGAACTATGAGTGAAGTCTAATGTTTGATGATTTTACCGTTGTCAGCTTGTTGCTTTCTGCGGTGAAACTTTTTAATGGGGAAGATCGGCTTGCATTCGCATCGCGAAGTTGGGAACCACAGAAAACAAACTTCAGCCGACCACCACTGCGGCGACGGTGGGCTTTGAACCCGGGACCTCGCGATGCGAGTCCGTCACTATGACCACTCGACCACCCCAACATGTCCTGGATAACGTTCAGTACAAGCCCCGACTGGTGTTTCGAACAGTGAAAAATGTCTTTATAGTATAATCGCGTATCTTTTTTTGTTTGCAGGAAGAAGTAGCCGAGTTGGTCAACGAATTGGAAAAATTCGGAGGTGAAGCAGTGAAGGTCCGCAGGTACCTGGCACCTAGTACATCCAATAACATATCGGCGCTGGTTTTCGGACGCCGAATGGATTACCACGACCCGATGAGAATCCTTTTGGACCAGGTGATCACGGAGCTCATCAGATTTTTCCGACCGACGAGCGTTCATGCCTGGTTCCCTTGGCTGAAGGACCTGCTGTTCTACTTCAAGCTGTGGGATTACGACAAGCTGGAGTTCGCCATCGCCGAGCTCATGGACTTCGTTGAGTGAGTTTGATTTGCTATAACATTATGTGAGTAATACAGTGCTGATTCGATACATTGCGCACGAATTACTCCTTCGCATTCCTTTTTTCTAGCAAGGAGATCGATGAGCACCAGGACACCCTGGACGTCAATAGCGTTAGAGATTATATGGACGGATTCCTGCTGCAGATGGAGCAGAGGCAGTACAAGGATCCAAACACCTCTTTCACTAGTTCGTATACCTCTACTTCTTACAAATATTTCCTAAACGTCTGGTACTGTGCCGCTGGTCACTTTAATGATCTGAAAATGTTCCGCAGATCGCTTAAGTGCTCCTCAGGCAATCCTTAAATACAGTTTATTAACCTTTTGGGTTCCACGAACCCCTTATGCCAAGAGCTCTTGATCTGTGTCGTGACCCAAATTTGGGGTGCAGGGGCTTTTGAGATGGGTCTCATGAAATACATAGTTTTCAGAATTAGTAGAAGCTTTCTATAGTTTGGGACCCTCTGTTCAATTCGGGGCCCTGGGCTTAGGCCCCGTTGGTCCACCCATCAAGATGTCATCAACTGGTTTCACTATTTCTTTCCCCGCAAAGTAAACATTTTCTTAATTAGAAATAAATTTAATAAGAAATTTTGAATTGAAAATAGACCGATGGGTCGCTAAATGGATCAAGTTGCTGCTTTTGGGTCACGGATGGAAAAGGTCAAGAATCCCTGCCTGATTAAATAAAGATTCGCACTAACTCCCGGATATTATTCAATACTTGATCTACACTGCTGGCCACCCAAATTGCAACACCAAGAAAGACAAGAGATATCGCAACAATATTTATTTTGTAGATAACATGTTGACCAAGCATCAAATGATTAAATTTATAGACTTCTGTGAAGTGTGGTTCCTGCCAAAATCAGTAGCCAGAGTAGCCGCCATTGTTGGAGATCACCGCTGCCACACGCCTCGGCATTGATTCAAAGAGACTTTGGATGTGTTCTTGGGGTACAGCAGACCAAGCAGCTTCCACGCGTTGCCAAAGTTGATCTGGTGTGGCAGCTGGGGATGTAATCTGGGTCAATCGTTGAGCAACCATGGACCATATGTTTTCTATCGGCGAAAGATCCGGAGAGCGAGCTGGCCAGGGAAGCAATTCAATCTGGCGATTGACGAAGAACCTTTGGACAATGCGTGTCACGTGTGGTCGCGCATTATCCTGTTGAAATATGGCTGTGGACAAGCCCTGAAGGTAAGGAAGGACAACTGGCTCCAACACCTCGGAGATGTAGCGCTGGCTTTTTAAAGTACCGGCAATGCATACTAGAGGAGTGCGAGAGTGATATCCAATACCGCCCCATACCATAATACCCGGTGCAGGACCAGTGTGGCGGTGCATAACGCAGCTGTTCAGTACCCTCTCTCCACGGTGTCTCCAGACTCGAATCCGACCATCGTGGTGTTGCAGACAGAAGCGTGACTCGTCAGTAAAGACAATTTCATTCCATTGTGCCGTCCACATCCTTCTTTCATCTCACCATTGGCGGCGGAGACGTCTGTGGTTCTGCATCAAGGGTAGACGAAGCAATGGACGTCTTGCGGACAGACCACTCTGCTGTAAACGGCGTCGAATGGTACGCGCAGACACTGGATGATGCGGTACAGACTGAATGTGCTGTGCTATGGTTCGTGATGTGGCTGAGCGATCCGTCACTGCCATACGCACAGTACGCCTGTCATCACGTGAAGTGGTGCACTGAGGTGGATGCGATCGAACACGTCGGTCCGTCGTACCCTCCTGCATCCAACGATCACATATCCGCATTACAGTTGTTTGGTTTCGTCCAACACGACTACCGATTTCCCTGAAAGATAATCCACAATCTCGGTAGGCCACTATCCTTCCTCTGTCGAACTCGGATACTTGATCGAAAGATGATCGCTGTTTTCTACGAGGCATAATTGATCGTTTTTTTGAAAAAACCACAAGAAAAACACAATTGCCGTACTTCAAATCGTCGAAATCTCCAAGCCTAAAATAGCGCTTTGAAGTGGCGCCACAGGTGCGCGTGATGAGCGTCTGCGCTGAAATTCTAATCATTTGCATATCTCACCTCCGCTAATGCATGTTGTAAATTTCATATTATTTGCATGCTTCCTTCAGGGTGTTGCATTTACGGTGGCCAGCAGTGTAGATATACTACGTTGATTGTTTTCTCACCTGTGAGAGCTCACAAATCCCCCTGGAAACTCTCGAAGGACCCTCAAGGAATCCCTAAACCCCAGTTAAAATTCGCATCTTAAATGATCCATAACATCCTTTCCACCTTTAGGAAAGAGGGAGGGGGTCACTTCACCGGTTTGTGAAAGTGTCGCAGACCACTTAAGTAATATGGAATATTGCCGTCTTAGGTCACTTGAAGCTGTAAATGTGCATCGGGAAGCTTAAATGATCTGAAGCTGTGTAGCTGGCCATTTAAGTGATCTGGAAATGTTCCATGGGTCACTTCTGATCTGGAAATGCGCCGCGGTCCACCTAATGATGTGAAATACACACTAAGTGATGTGGAATTGCACGCAGTCACGTCAGTGGTCCGAAAATATGCCACTGGCCACTTAATTACTCTGTAACTGTGCAACGGGTCTTTCGCATGATACAAATACAAATACAAATACAACGCCACAACAGGCAAAATGCCCAACGAGGTGGCTGATAAAAAGATGCCCATAAAAATATGGATGTCATATGTTTCAAAAATACAGCAACCCCATTAAAAATGCAATTAACACAAATTATAAACAATATATACACATGATAAAATATTATACAATGCCCATAAAGAATACTTATGGTTGTCTTATTCTAAGAATGGATAGCTTCTCGATTTACCCCAACATGTTTATCGTATTTCTTTTTAAACGTGTCAATTGTGTTACAATTTACTACCTCCGGGGGTAAGCTATTCCATTTATTAACAACCCTATTAGAGAAAAATTCCCTGCGACACCATAACCTTGCATTGTCCCTCACCAATCGATACTGGTGTCCCCTTGTAAAAGCAGTTGATTGGCGGTGTACTAAAAGTTCATGGTCCATCCTATCCATCCCATTGAATATTTTGAACACTTCGATCATATCTCCTCGACACCTGCGTTCATCCAATGTAAACATATTCAAAAAATGAAGTCTCTCTTCATAACTCAAGCCCTGTGTGCCAATAAGGACACGCGTAGCTCTTCTCTGCACCCCTTCAATCAAGTCTATGTCCCTCTATAGGTATGGTCTCCAAAACCTTACCGCATACTCCAGTCCAGGACGAACTAAGCCTCGAAAAAGCGGAAGAATGACTTTAGGAGAACGCGAAGAGACTTTTTTGAAAATGAGACCAAGCATTCTATTCGCTTTTTTGACAACCGCTGAACAATGTTCAGAAAACTTAAGTCGCTCGTCAATGAGAATTCCCAAATCGGTGACTCTAGTTGCATCCGGGATAGTGACACCATTCAACTCGTAAGAGAACCGTGGGTTGTTCGAACCAAAATGAGCGACCATGCACTTATCTACGCTAAACGTCATGCTCCATTCATTTGCCCATGCTACAATCTTGTTTAAGTTGGTCTGGAGCAACTCCCTATCGCTTTCATTCCCGATTACCCCCATTAGCTTCACATCATCTGCGAATTTGCTAGTAATTCCATCGATACCCTGATCGAGTTTGTCGATAAAAAGTGAAAAAAGTATGGGGCCAAGGACACTTCCCTGAGGAACTCCACTTGTGACGTCTGTCCAACCAGAGAATTCCCCGTTCACCATAACTCGTTGCGACCTATCTCTTAACCACGATTCTATCCAATTCAGCAAGTTGCCCCCTATTCCAATCTCGTGTAAACGCTTCAAGAGTTTGCCGTGTTGTACCCGATCGAATGCCTTCTGGAAATCAAGGTAAACAACGTCGACATTTTTGCTCTTACCCAAAGCCTTAGTCACGTAATCATAGAAGCAAAGGAGGTTAGTTACACATGACTTCCCCTTCCTGAACCCATGCTGATTATCCGACAATACATTATTCTCGTCTATCCACTTCACAAACTGCCTTTTGATGATAATTTCCAAAATTTTCGAGAGGGAGCTCGTCAAACTCACTGGACGATAATTAGACACCACTTCTCTACTACCCTTCTTAAATATCGGAACAACGTTAGCCAGTTTCCAATCTCTCGGGACGATACCCTCAGCAACACTACTCCTGTATATCTGTGCGACTGGCCCCAACAATTCATTAGCACCTTCCCTGAGAACCCTGGGATAGATATCATCTGGCCCTGGTGCTTTGCTTGCACATACATTTCTTAGAAGATTTAGGACCTCCACGTCTTCTACTTGAATATCGTTGAGGGTCTTATTACCCCATGCAACACCCGTATATCGAATATCATTATCTCCATTAAAAACCGACGCGAAAAAGTCATTGAAAGCACTACACATGCCTACATTGCTCTCTACCTTAGAGCCTCCTATCGAGAGGGGACCAACTGTCCCCTTACATCCATTATTGACGTATCGAAAAAATGATTTTGGGTCAGAGCCAATGTTATCTGCCAACCTAGATTCAACTTCCTTTTTGCTATCCCTTATCGCTTTCTTCAACAGTCTTCTTTTATCAGTAAACAATGATAGGTCACCACGTCCACTTTTATACTCTCTGAATGCTCTTTTCTTTTCAAGATAAAGGTTCCGCACGCTATCCGTGAACCATAGAGGGTGTGATGTACAAACACGCTTTTTTCGAACAAAGGGTATGACGTCGTGCAAAACAGAGGACAGCTTCGTACTAAATTCTTCCCATTGACTTACCACCCCTACTGATTCCAACCGGTCTTTGAAAACTTCCGCTAACCTTCCTCTCAAAACATCAAAGTTAGTTCTCCGAAAACAAGGAACCAGTCTTTTGTTATCAACCTTACCCGAGGAAAAGTTACAGTGAAATCTGACGATACGATGATCACTGGAAGAAAACTCTTCCCCCACCGAAACATGTTCAACTAGATCCTCAGAACTAGTAAGAACTAAATCCAAAATAGCAGTACCCCTTGTGGCTTCTGATACATGCTGATACAAAAAATTTTCGAGCACCAACTTAA
Source organism: Pholcus phalangioides (assembly GCF_987345545.1). NCBI lineage: Eukaryota > Metazoa > Arthropoda > Arachnida > Araneae > Pholcidae > Pholcus > Pholcus phalangioides. The sequence continues at coordinate 64,024,607 of NW_028301601.1, read as the reverse complement.
GAAAGTCTCTTTCATACTGATTTCCAGATGAAAGGTTCTCCCAATCAATACCCGGGTAATTGAAATCCCCTAGTATGAGAACCCTCTGTCGCTTACACATGTAGGAAATTTCATCATGCATTTTGGCAATGTAGCTTTGCTGATCTGAAAGCATGTGTCGCGGGACACTTAAGTGATTTGGAAATGCGCCGCGGTCCACCTAATGATGTGAAATACACACTAAGTGATGTGGAATTGCACGCAGTCACGTCAGTGGTCCGAAAATATGCCACTGGCCACTTAATTACTCTGTAACTGTGCAACGGGTCTTTCGCATGATCTGAAAGCATGTGTCGCGGGACACTTAAGTGATTTGGAAATGCGCCGCGGTCCACCTAATGATGTGAAATACACACTAAGTGATGTGGAATTGCACGCAGTCACGTCAGTGGTCCGAAAATATGCCACTGGCCACTTAATTACTCTGTAACTGTGCAACGGGTCTTTCGCATGATCTGAAAGCATGTGTCGCGGGACACTTAAGTGATTTGGAACTGTACCGCGGTCACATAAGTGATCTGGTAATGTGCCGCTTAGTTCATTTTTTTTGTAAAATTAGGTTTGAGGTCACGGGCTACATTTGTCCCACGGGTCATGGAGTGAACATGCATCCATAAAATGAATCGATGTTAAAAAAACCCCTCAGATTTCGCAAAAGATTTGAGAATTCTCACAGCCTATGAAACCATTTAGAACGGCGTTTCCTCCAAAGTGGGGGGGGGGGGTGATATCTTCCCTTAGACAGGGGAGAAGGTGCTTGATCCTGGAATAGACCAAAATAGAGTGGAAGCTACACATATAATAATATAATATAGGATTCAGAGAGAAGGGAGTGCTGATAACTTCTCCTTTCTGTAGGATTGGGGAGAGAAATAAGTTTTGAAGACTCTTGATCTTTAGTGACACGAGTGCTTAGTTGATCGATTGCCGTCGGTGCTCCTTTATGGCATCCAAACTGGCTTGTTGGCGTATTTCAGGACACATTATCAGAGCGCGTAAGATGCAGTTATAGCGTTGGAGGTTGTCGGAAGGGTTTTATATGATTTCGGTGATTGATGCATGGGCTTTAGCACATCGACATATAATATTGGCTTGCAATGAGGCTCGAGAATTTCACTCGCCGGATCTGCACATGATCTCGACAAAGTCCGACATTAACCGATATTCCGAAAAATCCCATATAAAGCATTATTTGTATTACTTTTGCCTGCCATCATTTGATATCTGCATATTGCCCCGACACTTTTTCATCAAGTTTCACAGGCGAGCTTCACGAATATTCTGGCTACTTGCGAATTTGAGTCTGCTGAACATCGTACTTAACTTTCGGGAAGCAGCACATTTTTCTAGACTCTTGGTAATCGGACTGTTGGGAGTTCGGTTTTTTGGCGTGCAAGGATTTCGGTAGTGCTTATTAACCCTTTGAGCGGCAATAACGAGATATCTCGCATCCTTAGACACCTCTTATATCAACATTCACAAGACCATATATGGAAGAGTTGATCAACTTTGCCCCTTTGTGCTTGGGTTCGTAATCAAGAGATTTGCTGAACTTCCGTTAGGCTACATCAAATATGCTTTTGCTATGCCTGAAGAATCGTGCATGGCGGAAAGCCGTGACGCAATATGAAAAAAAGAAGAAATCATAAAATGAAGATAGACTTGTTCCCTCCGATGTGTGTGAACGGAAGGAGCAATAATCCCGATTACGTGTAGTGTGGACCCACCTTACGTATGTTGGGTTGTCGAGGTTCTGACCCGATCACAAGCGCTACCAACTCACTACTAAAAAGCACATGCACATAAAAAAAACGTACCTATAAGGAATGCATAATGGACTAGTGCATAACGGATTATGTTGTACATTTAACTTGAAGATGATTGTTGAGGATTGCGTGCGATGTGTTCGAAAAGTGCTGTTATCTGAATTCGGAAGCAGCAGGTTTGGAGGTTATTGTCCGCACGAATTATACTTGAATTTAAAATTTTGTTTGCCTGATTGCTCTCTGCGGATACTTTTCCTTCTGATCGGCATTGATAAGATAGCTTGCTTCCTTAAAAACCTCTTATTTTAGCATTGACAAGTCTAAATATTTTGTAGAGATGACTTCTCAATAGAACAATTTTCCCTATACCCTTTAGTTTGCACCAGCAGAAGGTCTGAAGAAATTACAGTTTATTTAAAAAGATATGACATTTTAAAGGAGGTTCAGTGATTTCTGCTGTGCCACTTAAAGTGATAAAGAGGAGACGGGCTCGGCATTCATGCCTCGAGGTTGGAAAACCACAGAACACCATCCAATACCACTGTTCTACCTGCTTGGTTGGAACCTGAGTTCCTCGCAATGAGAGTCCATCACGATTCCCACACGACCGCCTAGCGGCTATCACAATCACTTCGAACTATCACCGTGGTTGATTTCGTTGTCAACTCTCGTAATTTTTATATGTGAGAATTAATTGTCAGGAAAGTACAACGATGAAAGCGTTTACCATGAATCCTTGCAGGGCCGATGTTGAAAGGCAACGCACCTTCACTCATTGGAGCCGGTAGCACAACCGTCAGGGCAACAGTCGAGTGGACTCTGCTGACGATGGCTGAGTACCAGGACGTCCAGAAGAGGATGTACGACGAGATCGTGGAACACGTGGGACGTGAGAGGACCCCGAACTGGTCCGACCACACCGAGATGCCTTACGTTAACGCTGTATTGATGGAAGTACAGCGCTGGAAGACCGTCGTCCCCATCAATCTACTGAGATAGTAAGTTGGGCAGATGCATCTTCGTCATCAACACGTTTCGATCGGAGAAGGGTTGAAATCTGTGTATTTTTTTAATGATCATTTATTTTTATATGCAGCACGACAGAAAATAGCAGCGTTTTAGAATACTTCGTACCGCAGGGAATGACAGTTATTGCCAACATCCATGCTGTCCACAACGATCCCGAGTATTGGCCAGAACCTCACGTATTCAAACCAGAGCGGTTCCTGTCTGAGGACCAGAAAGAAGTTGTTAAACATGAGAGCTGGATCCCTTTTACCATCGGTGAGTATGAAAAAATTATATCCATTACAGCAGCTGTAACTCAGTGAATCTGTATCCATTGCTTCAAAATACAGTCCACACTGCTTAATGTGATCACATCAGGACTCGGGGGTTCTGACAACAATAGCCGAATGATAACTATACACGAAAAATAGTCCCGTATGCATGTACGGTGAACATACATCCCGTTTGGTAGAACGGGACGTATGGTAAACTTGTACTAGCAAAACGGGGCAACTCTGTTTTTATTTCCAGTGTAATTGGTTCCAAAATGTTCAATCGATCTTTTTTTTTTTAAATTCTATTCTGAAACGGGGTTTTCTTTGCTTGAACGAAAGTCTTGAATTTTTGTTCAATGCAGAATTTTGAATGAAATAAACTGAAAAAAATGTGTTTTTTAACGTCACACATTTGCCTTCACTATAGGAAGGTCAGTCCAAAAGCAGCTCGACACGTACATGGATCACATAAACATACAAATAAATTTATTTATTTCAAATTAAATATTTATTTGCATAAATAAATATGGCGCAGAACATTATTTGATAGATTAGCATAGAAGGACAATTTGACTGTGTTATTTAAACGTGCAATGTCTCCCTGAATTATTTGGTCATCGTAAACTGTCAGAATTCTACCCGGATAGTTACGGACAAATGACGGAATTTCGCATATCCCAGACATATTTATAACCGGCATCGCAAACTATTTTTCTGACTTGAGCAGACCAGCTATATTTGATAAGCGAGTTTTCTATTCGATCAAATAAAATTTTGTAAGCACTGTCTGGACGTCTATATTGAGTCACTTCTAGAATTTTTGTCCAATATGAGAGGATATTTTTTATCAAAAAAAAGTTAAACTCCATGAAAGCCAGTCTGAAATTTTAGAGAGCGAGTTGTAAATTTTGAAAACAGCTGCCATCTTTTTGGATGTAAAAAGAGTATACCACTTCCAGTTCTTCCAGATAGCAAGGGGATCAAATGGCAGAACAATTTGAGAGAACGGAAATATAATTGAGGTATCGGAAAGTCTTTGGACACGACGCAAGTTATTGATTTTGGCTGTAGTAAGAATGGAAAAAGAGCTGAATATTGCTTTTAGAAATGAAGTAACGGGTCGCAACGCGAATAGGCCTGACAACGAACATGGGACACCCAAATAAGCATAGTTTTGGACTACCTCAATCTCTTCCCCTTAATTTGCTAACGATAACATTTTGAACGTTTTCTCCCTTTACGGAAAACCGTGGCTTTCATCTTATCAATGTTTATATTTAAATGGTAATCCGTGCAAAATTGCTCAAGGAGGTCAATTTTCTTTCAAAGGTTTTAACAGCTGGCTGATGCGAAGATATATTTTGGAAAGAGAGAAAATTCAACTGCCCTGCGGGGAATCGAACCCACGTCCTTTCACTTTCCGGGTGAACGCCCTAGACCAGTGGTTCTCAACCTTTGGAAGCCCACGGTCCGGTTGATTTCGTTTTTTTCTTTTTTGCGAGTGGAAGGCTCAGTCATACACATGACTAATGGGAAATAAATGAAACGGTGGACCACTCGGCCCGGTACTGGGCCGTGACCCGGCGGTTGAGAAACACTGCCCTAGACCACTAGACGACAGAGGCAACGGATATCTCAATCTTTCCTTGGTTCTCGTGTGCACTGAACGGGACCGTACGTGGACGGTCGGACCAAAGCTCACAACTCGTTGTCTTTAGAGTCTAGTGAACTAAGGAGTTCACCCGGAAAGTGAAAGGACGTGGGTTCGATTCCCCGCAGGAGCAGTTGAATTTTCTCTCTTTTCAAAATATATCTTCGCATCCGCCTGCTGTTAAAAACCATTGTATGGATAGCGGAGAGTGACATCATCCTCGGACAATTTTCTTTCGCATGGAAGCAGGCGAATCTGTAAACAAAACTATATCATCAGCAAACAGGAAGAGGCGAGTCACTGCCTATACACTTACTGTTGTTGAAGACTGATACCAATTCATCGATAAACAGCAAGAACAGATTGGGGGCTAAGACTTTCCCCTTGGAGAACACCAACTTTGACATCTGTGTATTCGGGGTACAAAGGTAACATTATCCGAAGTCCCGATTACTTTTAACGAATTTTTTCCTATGTTATGATATTGGTCCGCTCTGTTCTTTGCAGAAGTGATAACAATAACCGAATTATTACATTATCCGTGGTTATTATAAGCGGTGTCGACAGTACTCCGTGTAATACACCGGATGATTACTTGTCTCTCGGCCGCAAATAACTGATCCTGGTGGCATACTTCCAATTAGGAAAAGTATCCAAATAAAGTGTATATTTCAGATGCGGCATTCAAATCGCAAGGGTTTGTATAGTTATTAAAATAAGAATTAATTTGGGTTATTTGGTTTATTTGGTCACAATGCTCTAAAAATTCCAATTAGAAAGTTGTTGCCCAGTCTCTCCTGAACCAAAAAATAAATTCCATGTTCCCAAGTGAAATTTTTGTTTTTGCAAAGATATTTTAATCGAAGAATTGTTGAAAAGGAGAGAAAGAACAGCATAATGAGCTTGTGTGTTAGTTTATACTGTTCTTCCCTTCATTTTCAGTGATTTTTGAATTCAAATGTCTCAGAGAATATTGCACTTGAACACGTGGAATTTTTGTTGTTCGCCTAAGGAGAGACTGGCCAACAACTTTCTAATTTGAATTTTTAAGACAGGGGGACCAAATAAAAAGTTAATTCCTCTTATTTTAATAACTACACAACTTCTTGCAATTTGAATGGCGCATCTGAGGTCTGAAGGTTATTTGAATACGTTTCATAATTGGAAATATGCCTCTAGGATCAACGGTTCACCAGAAATTTTAGGTCAAATTACATTGATAAATTGTACGAAAACCATCTCAAAACTGTGCCATTTCCTTTCAGGTAAGAGGATGTGCCCCGGAGAAACTCTGGCGAACGTTGAAGTGTTCCTTTACGTCACGACCATGCTTCAGAAATTCCACATCAAGTTCCCAGAGGGCAAGAGGCACAATTTCGAAGGCAACATCGGAGCTACGTTCGAGCCCACGACCTATGAGCTCTGTCTTATCCCTAGAAATTGACACGCTCACTCTGTGTGAAAAGCGTCTTATTGCTCATTAGTTCCTAATAGAGGTGTAAAAAAGGGAAAGTACTGTACGCATCTCTATTAACAATCAGTCATGTACAAGGTGCACCCCCAAAGATCACATCAACTCTTTGTCCCGATTATTTTTATGAAAATGTCCTATTTACAGAAAATTTTGAGGCCCGTGGAACAGGGCTTTAAATGCGTTAAATTATACGGGGGGTGGGGCAACGGCTGGTCCGCGGGCCACATGCTGTCCATGAAGTAATTTTGTGCAGCCTCCGACAAGGTAAAAGTACCGTGTATCAAGTTAAATTTGTGATCATTATTTGAACTATCGGTATCAACAGCAGAATTCGTGATTAACAAACTGCTTGCAAACTACTTATTTCTAGGGACAAAAGAGATGCAATAATTAATTAATTAGTTTAATAAAACAACTTGATGCTGCTTGTACAAAGAAGCGGCAAAACTGGTGCGGCCTGCGACTCCGTAGCTGACCATTATGTTGGCCCACGAACAGAAAGAAGTTGGCCATCCCTGAATTATACCTCCGGACACTTCCCGTTAAGTGACAAAAGTGTTTCTCATCGAGAGTTTCTACTGCATAATTTATAAATATTACAAAGAGCAATTCGTGTCGTATTTGGCAACTATTTTTGGTAAACACTGGTGACATCCCTCGTTTCCCTTGTTTAGGGTATCAATTTGGATCTCCCATGTGTGTACATATATATATATATTTTCCTTATGATTTATGGTCAGGACATCTACCCCGAGTGAAAATTCTTGCCTCCACAGAGTGGTATGTGGTCTTTAGGGGACACCCTGTACGATTTCAAACGAGTTGTTAAGTGTCGCAAATCGCGTTATATTCTGAGTTTATATGGATATACATAATATGAACAATTTTATTTTCGTTGTTGTTATCATTAGATTCAAGTCACTAAAGATATAATAGATATTGTAATAGGCATTCGTTACAGCGACCCTCCTTAATCCTCTTACAATGAATGGTTATCAACTAAAATCGATTATCGCAATTGATGGTAACACATATATACTCTCATTGTATGGCGAAAGGGCTGCTATAACGTGCGTCGGAGATGTATAACATTTCTTTTTTTTATATATACCATCTATTTTATCGATGTGACGGTTCATAATATGCATGTGTCATGATAATAAAATGTATTTTTATTTGGTCACGTCATCGTTCATTTGAAAAGTAACGACTGTAAATGATGGGGTTTTTTTTGACTATCATAAATAGGAGGAGAGAGAGTAGCTCGGGCTGAAATAGTGGTTCCCAATCGGGGGTGTCTGGACCCCTATGGGACTACGGTCGATTGCAGTAGTAATATTATTATGATTTGACAGAATTGAACTTGCGGCGACATCTCTCGAAAGGAGCATGAAACACTGTTTTTCCTCTTTTGCAGCTATGACATTGTTATCGCATCACATTTTCCAGTTCTTGATAGAATATCCTCCATTGTTCGAGAACATCCCCGTTGATAGATGGCTGTAGTTTCTGTTTGCTATAAATTGGGGGTGCATGGCAGACGCCAAGAAACGGAGAGTCCACGAGTGTTTTGGAACCACTGGTCTAGAAGGCTGTCATTGGTACGAGTTCATTCCCAACGTGTTTCCTTAACGTTAGTGGTTGGCATCATCAGGAGATCTTTGTATAAGGTCAAGGGGAAGCTGATTTCCTGCAAACATCTCCTGATACCATCAGTTTCTTGGACCTGCAAACCATCCCGATAATTACAACCACAAACGTTGGAGAAAAATTGAGAATGAACTTATACTGACCACTTTGGTTTTTGGGTGCTTATCAGACTAATAACTGAGAACTCATTTATGAAACTTGCTGTAGGTATTCAAAGATTGACTGATTCTTTTTCTTCACCATTGAGGCAATTCATCACGTTGCCCAAAGAGGTAGGCCAGAAAAATATGTTGGTGAAACCTAACATGTACGCGTGCTGTCATCTATCTTTCGGATCGGAAGTGAGGTAGCGGCAGTAAACAAATTCAACGAATATACAGGGTGGGCGAAAAGTCACTCACACAATTGACATAAAAAAATCAACCGATCGACATGGAAAAAAACTGAAATAGTAAATAACTGCTATGGCAGTTTTTTTTTTCTTTTGATGAATTAAAAATAGTTTAAAAATTCACTCACAGATGGCGCTGTATCATAAAAACTGAACATAAAATTCTACACAAACCGTGCATGTGTGTGTGTTGATTAATGTTCCTTCTGATCTTTATTTCAAAAACTACCACGTATCAATACGGAGCACCATTTGCAGCTCGGATATTATCTAAATTCTAAACGATACTCAATTTCAATGCACGTGTCTGCTAACATCGATTGCGGAAAAATCTCGATCACTTCTTCTTCTCTTGTCTTCAGTTCCTCAATGTTAGTTATGCGTAAGACTTACACTTTGGCTCAGACATATCCCCACAAGGATAAATCGGGGGGGGGGTGGCTGAATTTGTGCAGAAAAGGTTGCTCAGAGGGCTGAAATTTGATAGATACTTTGTTCCCCACCCCCGGGACAAGCACCCGGAACACACACTTTTTGTGTCAGTTGCAACTGACACAAAAAGAACAGAACACACATGTTCTTGATTGTATGCTACCCTATGCCAGTATAAAATTTTGCATATCCTTGATACTCGATGTTTAAAAATTTTCAAAAAAAAAAAAAGCATTCAAAACAGCTTGCTCGCATGATAAAATATCATAGCATCAATATAATTGAATAAAAATCAATTCAAAATACAGTAAAACTTCGATTAACCTTCACCGTCCGGACCAGGGCTGTGACGGATAACATAAATCTCTTAATACATATGTACACTAACGTGATTTCACTGCGAGCTTGGGACTAAAATTAAAATAATATCTTTTAAAAGTGAAAAATACATACATATTGTATTTTATACATATTACACACACACACAAAACGATCAATATAAACGTCAATAACGTCAATAAGGTCAGTCCAGGCAATGGCGACATTGAAATAGCGTCCTTTATGTTGTATCTCTTCCAAAATTCTTTGACACTCATGCCATCATCAGATGAATGCAAACCATCTATAAAATCTTTCCTTTAATGTCGCTTTATATTTTCAGTTTTGCCCTGATGTATACGTTGTATTCGTTGGGAGAACGAGGGGTGTGTCGGGGCATTGTCCATTAACAGCAGTGCTTCCTGCCGCAACTGCTTTTCGACACGAAAACGTTGTAAAACCATTCTGAAAAAATTGTTTGGTCCATCCAAGCACTTTTTTGGGCATAATAGTTCACAGGCAATGCGTTCATATTCAAATTTTTGAAATCACGTGTTTTTGGGTACCAATTACAAGCATGAGCAATCTATGATTGTCGGTGGCATTTGCACAGACCATAGCAGTGATCCGATCTTTTTGAACCTAAACTGGGGCTGTTTTTTTTCCGGGTTTTCTCCTAGATGATGACGGATAACACACACAGAAACTGACAGTTAAACGAGTGACGGTTAATCGAAATTTTACTGTATGTAAAAAGGAAACTGTTCAGTTCATGAAATGAAGCAAAAGGTTGAGATTTCATTGACACAAATTTATTTAAAATTAAATTTTCAATTTCAAATTTGTAGACCTGAGATTGAGAGGTAGATTGAGAGTTAATCAAATCTCAAACTTTTGCTTGATTTCATGCACTAAACAATTTATTTTATTTTGAAGCAATTTTTATTTAATTAAATTGATGTCATGGTATTTCGTCACGCCCACACACACACAAGCTGTTTCTGATTCATTTTTTAAAAAATTTCAAATAATTAAGTATCGGGAAAGGTGAATTTTTATACTGGCATAGGGGGATAGCACATACAATCAAAAATCTGTGAAACAATTGAAATAAATCAATGGTAAAATAGTATTTTTAATGATATTTCTATTAGAGCATAGTTTTTCACCTATTAAAAGGTATGAGACTCTTTAATATAATCCCTTAACAGAAGCTGTTAACGGGGATTGTCCGTTAGGAGAGGTTCGGTAAGTGTTATGCATGCTAGTATGTTCAGGTACTGACGATCCGGAAACTGCAACTGAATGAATTTTTTATGGGATTCGTGAATATTATATTTAAACGCTCTTCTGAAGGCCTTATTGCTTTCTAGGGACCATCGACCCACGTTTGCGCCTCGAGAATGGGCGAGATCGAAAGTAAAACTCTGGTGCGCTCGTTCACGTCACCCACGCTAAAAGTGTCAAAGAAGTTGTTCAGAAGCTATTATCAAGTATCCAATCACTCAAAACTCTTCGGATGCTGTCGATACAAGTTGAATCAATCAAAGGAAAATATGCTCATTATGAAGGGTTTTGCCGTCACAGCAGCTCGTAACAATATCTCATTCGCGAAGTCTAAATCGAGCTAACTAATGACACACTTATTGGAAAATCGCCGTGTATATATCACGAAATAATCGCGTTGAAAGGAATAAATCGTACCATTTATTGAGCTCATGATCAATATTTTTTGCGCTCATTACGATACGAAGCCATGAGAGTGAACCAACTTTTTTTTGGTTATTATATATTTAAGAAAAATGTGCAAGAATAAGGAACTTCTCGAGTTTTTTGGTGCTCTACATTAAGTTCCATGGTCACACAATAGCATTCACCTCTACGGAAAATTTATTCGATTCACTCAGCCCTTTATTTGGTCGCGTTACTCTCAAGCAACACACATGGTTTTCTTATATTTTCCAAGCAAAGACATTGTGTGTGTGTGCGTGCGCGCTGTGTGTGTGTGTATATACACTGGTGAAATAAATTAATAGAATTTGCATATTTTATCGAATTTCATGAAAAGAACTGAACTGAATGTAAAACCACTGCTTCTAGACAAAAATGCAAATCTTGTACGTCAAATACGTAAGCGTACACGTGTGTGTAGGTGGAGCCAGTAGAGAAACAGGCTTTATAAGCGCGCGTAAGTTAACACGCATTTCGTTCGCTTGCACACCTCGGCGAATTTCTTGGTGTTATTTTGCAGCAATCGGTTAATTTCAAATTGTAACAGTAAAAATGAGTAACCACCAACGTTTAGATGATGAAATGAGGTGGCGAATTGTGGGGAGGCTAGAAGCAGGCCAATCTCAAGTCCAGATTTGTAGAGACTTCCATTTAACGCCCAGCGTCGGGTGTAACTTATGGAAACAGTTCCAGGATACCGGATCCATCGAGAGAAAGCCTGGGCAAGATCGTCCAAGAGCCACGACGGCCAGAGAAGATCGCCATTTGTCGATTATAGCGAGGCGTAACAGGAGTGCTACAGCTTCTCAGCTCTCTCGTGACTTGCATGCAGCTACAGGAACCCGCGTATCAAGGGTGACTGTTTCCAAAAGACTTCATGAGAGAGGGTTGTTTGCAGTTGGCGTCCCGCTCACTTCTACGGACAGGAGAATCCGTTTATCATGGTGCAGAGAGCATAGAGATTGGAGTATGGATCAATGGGCGACCGTTCTCTTCACTGATGAGTCCCGGTTCAGCCTAAGCACCGATTCTCGCCGTATGGAGAGAACCAGGGACCCGCTACCTACCCTCCAATGTCCGCGAAATTGACCATTATGGCGGAGGAGGTTTAATGGTCTGGGCAGGCATCATGTTGGATGGCCGCACACCTCTCCATGTCTTTGAAAGAGGCACTGTGACTGGTGTGAGGTATAGGGATGAGGTCTTGGAGCCCTATATTCGCCTTTTCAGGGGGGCTGTTGGCCCCGAGTTCATTTTAATGGACGATAACGCGAGGCCACATAGAGCTCTTGTGCTCGACGATTTTCTAGAGAAAGGATATTCGCCGGATGGATTGGCCAGCCAGATCTCCAGACCTTAACCCTATAGAGCATGTCTGGGACGCTCTTGGGAGGGCAATTGCAACTCGCAACCCCCCTCCGGGAACCATCCAGGGAATGAAAACAGCGTTGCTGAACGAGTGGGACCAATTGCCACAGGAAATGATAAACTGCCTTATTTCAAGTATGAAATCACGCTGCGAGACCTGTATATCTGTAAGAGGGGACCATACCCCCTATTAACCCATGTATTAACCCATTTTTTTGTTTATTCTGCAACCGCTGTTTCATGCCTTCCAACTCCAACGAGTGCTATGCACGATCATGCGTGTGTATTACAATTATTGAATGATTATTTGTTTTGTATTGTATCAATGTATGTACATATCAAATTTCATTAAAATCGGTACAGTAGTTCTAGAGATAATCGACCAAGTCTGCAAATTCTCTTAATTTCTTACACCAGTGTATATATATTTTTTTAATTTATAACGTGATCATCACGTATTTTCAAGTGATGGGGGGCTCCTTTCGGCATTGATGCTTCTAAGCAACTCCTAAACATTCGATATTTACTTATGAGCTGTTCATGACGTTTCTACAGTATATGTATTTAATAGCAAAATGGCTCAAAGGTACGCGTGCTTCTGTTTCTTGACAATCCAAGCAACAGCGATTTTTGACCCTTGCGGTTTGGTGGGAAATAACCGTGCGTGAAAGAGACGTATTGCTCTGAATTATTTAAAAGTGATAGAAATGTATGTTGCCAAACTATAAATGACATTTTTATTTTCACCAAATTTTTGTAAAACATTCAAATACAGTGTGTTCCCTTAAGTGTTTGTTTACCTGCGTCACCATCAAACCCATTCTCATGTGTGTGTCTCGGCCAACATTATTGTATAAATATATAAATGCGCGGCTCCCATATTTTTTTAAATATTGGCAATAATGTTTTTCGGCATGTACCGCATTTTAACGTGTACAAAGGAACATTGGGTCAGAAAAATTGGGTCCCAAAAAATAGGGGGATTTCTTATACATGGATAGACATTAACAAATTATCCAATTCCTCGCAATTTACGGTAAGAGGGACTCTGATGACGACAACAGACTACTTGATGTTGCTGATTATGATGTATCAGATGAAAGTGATGAGGAATTTAATGGTTTCTATGATGGATAAAAAATATCTTTTGTCTATCTTAACCCATTAACGACGACTTTGATTTTTTTTAAAACAAAAAATAATGAGTGGAACCACTTCCACCATTTATTGGCAAAGAAAAACTTAAAATTTAGAATGGCAAATTTTCTTACCCACCGGCGTTAATGGGTTAAAATACAAAATTTCCCCAATGGAAACTTTTTTCCAAATTTTAAGCCAAAAAAAATCAGGGGGCTCCTTATACACGTTAAAATACGGTAGTAGCATTTGAGGGTACCTCGATTACTTCCATTTATAACCCCTCAAAATTTTTTATTCTCTAGATATTTCAATGCTTGACAATTAAAGGGTTAAATAAAGTCAGCTAACCGAAATTTCCAGTTCCCCGAAAAATATCAGTCAAACCGAATTTCTCGGACATCAAATAATGACTTAGTTAACCAAAGTAAATTCCTCACACTAAGCAAAAAATGATCAACCAAACCGAAATCCGCACATAAACCAGAGAGGCTTGTCAGAGTCCAATCAAACTAGATTTTTCTAGATGATAAAAAATATCAACCGAAAACGTAATTCTCTCTCGCATACAGACTAGTCATACCAAATTTCTGTGACTTAGCAGAGATAACCAGAGTGGTTAATCAAACCATATTCATTAGACTTACTAAAAAGACTAGAAAAATAGGCTTACCTGACTAAATTTACTAACATTGCTAAAAGGTTTTTCAGTGTCAAAGTTCAGACTTGTCAGAGAGACTAACCAAACCAAATTTCTCAGACTTACTAAAATTATCAACAAAACTGAAACTCGTGGACTTCCGGACAGTGATAATCAAACGAAATTTTTCAGACTTTACAAAAAAGACTCACCAAACAGTCTTGCCTGACTAAATTTACCAGACTTAAAGTGGGATCAACAGTGCAAAAATTCGTAGACTTAACAGACAGTTTAACCGAACCAAATTTCTCAGATTTAATGTGAGCAGACTCATAAAATAAAAATATACAGACTTACCAAAAATCAACCTAACCGAAATTTGTAAATAGGCCATAGAGACTTGCCGGAGGCTAACCAAACTAAGTTTTCCAGACTGGTCAGAGATACTTACCAAGCCGAAATTTTTCGACTGACTAGACGGACTAACTGAACCGAATTTTTAAAAACGTTTAGAAGATATAACCAAATTAAAAGATACTAACCAAAACATTTGTGGCCCGCGGCACATTTTCAGATCACTTAAGTGACTTACGGTACTGTTCCAAATGACTGAAATGAAAAGAAGACTGAAGATGACTTCTCAGATCACCTTTCTAAATCAGAAACATTTTGCGATCACTTAAGTACCCCGCTACATATTTACCGATCACTTGGAGTGGCCCAATCTACATTTACAGATCACCAAAGTGCCATGGGCAAAGTTCCAGATCACTCAAGCAGTTCGCAGAACATTTACAGATCATTTAAGTGACCAGCAGCGCTCTCCCAGATCACTCAATAAAGGAGCCCGCGACTCGTTTTCACAGCAATCCGCAATTTCCTAAAAATTGAACAGTCTTGCTCTACCCCGTAGATATTTTCCAATATAAAAGAACCATTTCAAAGCAATAAATAGGCGCACAAATCAATATCTGAGGATGAGGTCACTCTCCACTATCCACACTAAGGTTTCTTAACAGCTGGCTGATGCGAAGATGTACTTAATAAAGAGAGAAAAATTCAGCTGCCCTTACAGGGAATCGAATTCACGTCCTCTCACTTTCCGGATACCAGAGAATGACGTCATCCTTGATAAGCCGCTATCTGGTGGCAGCGTCAGCAATTGTGAGCTTGGCCTCAGTTAGCTCCGACCGTTAATTTACGGATTCGTTCAGTGCACACGAGCTCTGAGGAAAAGATTGAGATATTACTACGTTGCCCGAAAAGTGAGAGGATTTGGGCTCGATTCCCCGCACAAAGACAGTTGAATTTTCTCTCTTTCTTAAATACATCTTCCCATCAGCCAGCTGTTAAATCAATACATCGGCCGCGACGTATACTTTGAGAAACACTATTCTAGCGGCTCGTACGAATTCCCTTTTTTCGGGTTAGGGAAACATTTATTACAGTATTATTACCTACAAAAAAATCGACTACGACATTGACGTTAAACTGCAGAAAATAACTCTTTATCGTCACATTTTAAGAAAAGGAAAAGCCGAAGAAAAAGGAACCATAAATCGTTGCCACCATCGAAAAATCGCGAGACGCCCTCGTTTATTGGACGTTCGATGACGTCCTCGAGGAAAAAGTTTCTTCGAAGATAAATTCCCTGCTCCGAAGAAAAAATAACACATTTTCTTCTATTTTAAAAAAAAAGAAAGAATTAGAATAAATATTAGCTTTCATTTGGAGCTTTTCTTTTCAGAATAAAAATAAGGATTTTTCCTACTTTCTCTTTTCTCGGAACCTCGTTAATACGTCGCTCAGTTATAAGACTTCCACTTTTATACGACGTTCGGCTTCTTTCGCAATCGGTTCCTGTACATGTTATTGTTAAAATAATTCATTTATTCGACATGAAATCTTAGTTATTCGCCGTTTTCACTTCGACTCATACTCCGAATCTTTTGAAAAAACGCCATTTATATATCCATCAAATGCGCATAATTTTTGTACGCAGTGAAAACGCGTTGCTGCAACAGTTCTTGCATATTGTCACCGCAAAAGCTATAAATTTTAGGGTGATTGATGACTATACGAAAAAAAAGCCAGTGAGCTGGCTGATGACCAATTAGAGTGGACACTTGAGTGACTTCTTTATTGCTTGTTTCTGAGAATACGCAGACGCTGCGAGCCCCAAAGAAACGGGTTTCAATTATTTTGACGGTCGTATGTCTTTTCAAAATTTTGTTCTCCCAATGTTTTCGGCTTTATCCCCAGAAGGTAAAAAAGTCCATTTTAAGCATTTGGAGGGCACAGATCTGCCGAATTTTCTATCGTTGTGATGCTTTGCTTGCTGGCTGTGTCAAATTCATTTCTCGTAATGTCGAGAAAACAAGAGGTGCTTCCTCTAAAAGGTAAACAGGAAATTTTTGAAGAATTCGACAAGAATCTCAAATTAATGACGATCGTTGATCTTGCAAAACAGTCGAATAACCATGTGTCAACTTCGAAAACGGTTACGAAGCAGAGAAACAAAATCAAAGAACACTTGTTGGTTACAAATCACCTGCTGCTAAAAAATGAGGGTCCAAGATGGGAAATTTTCCCAAGTCCAGAAGATTTTGTTACAATTTCTCATCCGATGTCCTGCTAAATTTTATTTCTTTAAGTGATTTTGAAATGCGATTTAGTATTTTTTTTCTCAACTATGATTGAAATGATATTTTTTTCAATAACAGAATTGGAGATGCAATTAAACACATTGAGTTTTATTATATTTTGTATGTCTGTGGTGGGGGGGGGGGGGAGAAGAAATCATTTTTTTTCACAAAAAAAGTCTCAGTTATTCGACTTAAACATTTCTTCACTCGGCCTCTTGAACGTCGTATAAACGAGGTTCCACTGCATATATATATTAAAAAAATAAAAGAAAGAAAGAAAGAATCTGCTCCTCTGATGATGAAACAAACGGGCGAGGGTTCCGAGTTGCACGTAAATCAGATTTGCATATATTTGCATACTTAAAAACGTCCCAAGAAGAATACGCTATTGCGTATGTATGACTGCAGTGGCACCTCTCGAGAATTAACGCCTCTTCCCGTGAAATAAAACGAGAAATCCTTTATCGTTGGCACTTTAAATTATTCATTAGAGTCTTAACACTTTATTTTCTCTGGTGATTTATTTTTATGGCCGCTATTGATTTCTTTATGTGAAACGCTTTTTTTGTCTGAAACGAAAAACGAGGATATAAACCTCTTTCTTGCGTGTTATATTCATTTACCTATAACGGGATAAACTTGAGAAAAAGGAAAATTCGTTTTTTGGTATTTACGGTTCGTTATAACTGAAATATTTTATGCGAATCACGAACCCGAATCGTGTGATTTTATTTTTTCACATGAAATGAGACCGAAACTAGATTTATCATTTGGACTTTCTCCTTAACTTGATTAAACTATCATCAATTAGGATTTATTTGAAGGTTTGATTAATTGGGGAATTATTTGTTCTTGATTTGTGCAAATCTGTGAACTTACCGATTGTCTTTGATAATGAGATACAATGAATATTAGTGCTGAGACAACTTCACTTCTTCGGTACGAAGGTCATTAGTGAAGCCCGGATTATATGCACTAAAAAGTAGTGAAATATGCTCTAAAAATATACAAATATGTACTTAAAATGCCAAATATGCATTAAAAAGGTGCATATACCTTAACAAAAAAAGTATTCCCACTTGTAAATATACTGTGCATGTAAATAACTTGTACATATTTTTTATTCAGGCATTTTTAATTTTAAGTTAGTCGTAGCTGCTCAGTAACGAAATACCAGTAACAAAACAATTTCGTCGGTATTTTTAGAAAAAATTTAACACTTTTGACGCTATCTCTAGAAATAGCGTTACAATGAAACAGTTGATATTTGGAACATCCCTATTAATTCACTAAATCTCACCTGCAGAAAAAAACCGATGTTATGAAATTTCAATTGAAGTATAAGCAATATTCACATTTGAAAAATTATAAAAAAGTGATTGAGCCTACAAAATATATGCATTTATTCTGAAAATTCTTTGATTTTATGCATATACATGCCATTATGTTGAAAAAGGTCAAAATCTATCTTTAAAGAGTTACTAATAACTAGAGCGCATTTGCATATAATCCTGGCTCTAGTCATTAGTAAGTCTTCAAAGATAAAGTGAGTCTTGCTGGTATATCTGGGTATTCAAGTTTGGTTGGTTTTTCTATGATAAGCTCGAGAAGTTTGTTTTGCTTAGTTTGAGTAAGTGTGAGAAGTTATAACTGAAATACAGAAGGACCTCTCGTTATAACGGACTAATAAGGGCTGAAGTTGTCCGTTATAATGAAAGTCCGGTTTATAAGAAATAATTCATGGATAGGTGTAATGCTACAGGATGTTCATCAATGAAAGTGCAGTAGTTAGCTGTAAAACGTGCTTATTAGACATCAAAGAGAGAACAGCCTTCAACATAGGTTGAATTGAAAAAGATGTGTATTAGTATCAGTATAGAACCGAGCACGCCCAGGCTCTGTCGCTTTTGCGATATAAGCTGATTGATCGTGAGATCGTGGGCGTGCCGGAAAAAAACTCAAGCCGGCCGGGACCAACATCCCGCCAACCAAGTAGCACAACCACACCCCCACACCCAAACCCCCAATCCCAGGGCACATCACCGCTTGACAAAAAAGATGTGTACGTATATACCATATTTAATCTTAATTTTTCTAGCTGGTGAAAGATATGAGTCATGCAGCGTATCCATATTTACGCAAAACAACCAACGATCGATATTTTAATTGCTTGTTTGCTTGAAAATGCTTTTTAAACGAGTTAATACTTTTCCAGATACTTAAAACGGACTTTAAAACTCATCAGATGAGAATTTTACAAATTTTACATTTTTTAAGCTGGCCGTTATAAGCAAAGTTTGTTATAGTGAAATTCTACTGTATTTTATGCGAATCATGAGCACCTGAATCGCGTTGTGTGTATGTGTGTGTGAATTCTTTTCCAAATAAAATGCGACCAAAAACTAGATTATTATCTGGACTTTCTCTTTTACTTGATTAAACTTCCATCAATTAGAATTTATTTAAAGGTTTGGTTCGCGTAATTCTGTGAATTTATCGATTGTTTTTGATGATGAGATAGAGTGAATGTCGGTGCGAGGGGTCATTAGTAGCGCAGTGGCGACAGACTGGAGTTGGGTTTGCTTTAGAAGACGCTGAGGCATCATCGGGGTGACGTTCGAGCTCCTTAGCAGGGAGCATGACTGCTTATATTTCAAGTGGCTATAGCCAATAGCTGTCCGCCTATGCCTACGGTGACTATACGTTCCGCATTTACCGGGACCATCCCGGTTTTTAATTTTTCCGGCCATTCCAACTTTTTTGCGGAAACGTCCCGGTTTTTCAAACGCAGAGAGTTTACTAAAAAAAATTCCATCAAAAACGTTGATACAGGTAATTTTCATAACTCCTTAACTATATGAGAGTTTGATGAGAATTGACATTATTTTCAGTGGTGCAATATATATATATTTATTTATTTTCTTTAAATGTTACCCGTATTGATAACATTTCGAGTATCTTACTAACACATAGGTTGGAGTTCCAGAAATTGAGTTTTATTTCTGCTTTTCCTGCTGGCATGAGAGAGCCCGTATTTTCACTCTATTAACTTTACCTTTATCTAAATAATGAGCACACAAATGAATATCTTCAGTTCACCGCGACACTGCTGACAAAGGTTTGCGACGTCCCTAGGAGCCACGACACACACTTTGAGAAACACTGTCGTAGGGAAAGAGCCTTTAGTTGCCGATAGGTCTAGTCATTTTTCAAGATTGAGATTGTGTTCCAGAAATTTTTCAAGTGCCCAAAAATTAAAAAAAACAAAAAAAAAACAAAAAACGAATATGAAGAGTTCAGGGTTTTTTTTTTTTTGGTGCTCCGAAAAGAGTTTGATTCAACTCCAAAACAAAATATATGAAATTGAATAGATTTTTGAGAAATAAAATATTCGGAATTCGAATTGAATACGAATTGCCACAAACGAACTTATTCTGAAATGTTTTTGCAATCTTGGTGGGGGGAGGTACCAGACGCTATTTGGGTTGTTTTTGAAAATTTTGTGCTATAATTGGCAGTTTCGCTGCAATTTGGCAACTCTTTGGGAATAATTGGAGGTGTCCCGTATTTTTCTCGAGGATATATATATATATATATATGCTCAGTCTATGTTTTTTTGTGTTTAACGATTAAGGTGGTACTAGCCGACATGGTTTTTAAATTATAGTTACAACTTTGGACAGGAGATCGAAACGGATTGGTTAAATTGAGGATTTTAACCAATCCTTTTCGATCGCTAATCCTTTAACCTGCGATTGTAGTTTAAACTGTGTTGGTGAATATGGCCGTAACGGCCGTCACATTAGACGTCACATTGTATAGAAAACTGATTTTTCGACCCTGGATGAGACCACTAGGGATTTTTTTCCCCCGAAACGTCTTACCATTTGCCATCTCCTTCCACGAATATTGCAAAAATGGCATTGTTTTGGTGTTGTGATAATGACCACCACCTGTTCCACTCTTTTCCGCTACGTCATTTGTTACATCGATGATCGAATGAAATTAAATATAGACCACCGCTGCTCTCTTTTCCGTCGCCACACAAAAATGAAGCCAATAATAATATTCATATTGTGTCTTACAGGGCGTGTTTCCTTCGTAATAATACGACGGGATGTCACTTGCAATCATATTTAATGCGTGTGTGGTGATAAACGTACGTTTGTTATTGCCGGTTATACATGTAACACTATATTGTCCGATGCCTAAATTACCACATCGGTGCACAAATATTGAAACAGGATGAGAGGAAAAAGGCACGTCCAGTTCAGCAAGGAATGAATGCGACTTCATATAATGCGAAATGAAATTTTAGCACAGGAAGAGACGGAAATCCTTGTTAACAAAACAGTGAACAGTCCATATATTGACCATGTAATTATGTTTCTGAGGTGGGGGTCTACACAATAAGACCTATAGAGAGGGGGAGGTTGGCCAAATTACATACAACGACGATTCTCTTTGTGTTAATCTCTACGGGGTCTAATTCAGAAATATGAGGGGTTTTACTACAGTTTATATTCGTTTCGAGCTGATCCCATCAAACGCCATCTAGATCACCTAATCCAATAGCTCTCTATCTTTTCGTTGTACAACAATGATACCCTAACTCTAAGCCGTAGCACCCTACCATGTAGTCTAAACAGACATGGGTGTACAGGGTGTCCCACAAATTCGTAAAAAATTTAAAAAATTATAAAAAAATTTAAGTTTTGGTATAATTGATGGTGAAATGAATTGGTATATTTGAATGCGGTTTGCGAAAAAGTCATTCTCCCGAATGCGGATTGTTTTTGGTACGGAAAAAAAATTTAGTTCAAATTTTTGTTGGTTGAGGGTGCTGCACGAAAGCAAATCGCTGCTAATATACAAATCACAGTCTTGTAAAAGTATTATTAAATTATTTCGATGGGTAAAAATTTGCGAGAGTGAAAAAATAATAAATAATAATAAAACTGTCACAAAAAATGCCGCCCCGTAATCATGCCGCCTCGTCGGCTCATGCCAAGCGCCGGCCCTGTATAGAGAGAGGAATCGGGTCAGTTAGTAACCAAAAGAGTGTACAAGCAAGTGAGTGACGAAAAGAATGTGCAATCACGGGAGTGACCGAAAGAGTGACTAAAGAGAGCAAGAAACTACATACGTCAGTGAGCGACAAAAAGAATAACCTAGAGAGTGTGCAATCATGGGAACGACCTGTAAAACGGGGGGAGGAGGGGACATGTTAGTAAGCGACTGAAAGAGTTACCTAAAGAGTAATCATGGCAGCTACCAAAAAAGTGACTTAGAGACAAAGACGTATTGAGAGGGAAGGGATTGGGGACTGGAAAATTTTAGGAATGAAAGGTCAAGAAAATTATTCTAGAATTGAAAAATTGCGACAAAACAGTTCTATATACACCCCGCTAGCGGCAAAACCATAAAGCCGCTTCTGCTTGAGACTTCCCTTGGAAAACAAGCCCTGCAGTTTGGCAATCATTGATAACTTTTGAAATTATTTTGAGTTTCCCCTCCGCCATCCTAATATGGAATTACCTCCAGACCTGATTGCCAGAATCGTAATATCCGTAACGCTATCGATTTAGACGGTACATCGATCGATCGATTACATCGGACGTAACATCGCGATTCCATGATTGATGATCACTATGGCACCACTCCACCACCAGTATTAGATAAACACATCCCAGGAGGAAAAGAGGAGGAGAAAGAGGACTCAAACTGTTCGGAATTCACTCCTGATCGTGTAGGGTACAGTGAATGAGCGCCTACTTAATTTGCATTTTCGAGCGGAAACCATTAATTTCGGCTATTTTAAGCTCGTTGCGGAGCGGTAGCAAGATCTTCCGATCGGTTTTTACGAGACCTTTAACTTCTCCGAATCTTTTGCTATGTTGATTTTGTTATCCATTGTGTCAGCTGGAGAACGAATTCGTGTCTGAATCGATCACGTGCGAAGTGTCGAAAATCACTAGGTGTTTGAACTTATTTCGGATCGCGAAATCTGTTGATTTACTTTTGCAAATACAAGCACTTAGGCCACAACAAGCAAATTTCCAAGCGAGATGGCTGAAAAAATATTCCAAAAAAAAAAATATGGATGTCAGATATAACCAAAATACAACACACAAATATGAAAGCATATATCATGAAAGAAAAACTAATAATTATTAGTTAACTATTAATTATATATAATTAATTCTATATGCAGTGCCCATAAAAAAGGTTGTGGCTGTCTTATCTAAGTATATGGATAGCTTCTCGATTTATCCACTATGTATATCAAACTTTTTTTTAAATGTATCAATTGTGTTACAATTCACGAGCCCCGGAGGTAAGCTATTCTATGTATTTATTCACAACCTTATTAGAAAACAACTTCCTGCGACACCACAACCTCGAATTGTCTCTTACCAATCGCTACTGGTGTTCCCTTGTTGAAGCAGTCGATTGACGAATAACCAACTCATGGCCCATTTCACCCATCTCGTTAAAAATTTTAAACACTGATCATATCCTTCGACACTTGCACTCTTCCAATGTAAACATTTTCTCTCTTCAAAATCAAATCTCTCTTTATAGCTTAAGACCCGTGTGCCATCAAGAGAGTACGCATGGCTCTTCTCTATACCCCCCCCCCCCCAACCATATCCCTCTCTGTGTATAGGTATGGTCTCCAAAACCTTACACCTTACAGCATACTCCAGTCCAGGACGAACTAAGTCTCGAAAAAACGGAAGAATGACTTTAGGAGAACGCGAAGAGACCTTTTTATGAATGAAAATAAGCATTCTATTCACTTTTTTTTTACTAACGCTGAATAATGCTCAGAAAACCTAAGCCACTCGAAAATGAGGATTCCGAAATCGGTGACCCTAGTTGCATGCGGGATAATAATACCATTCAACTCGTAAGTGAAACGTGGGTTGTTCGAACCAAAATGATCGACCATGCTTTTACCAACATTAAAGGTGGTTTAAACTCCATTCATTAGCCCATGCCGCAATTATATTCAAGTTCGTCTGGAGCATCTCCCTACCGCTTGAATTCCTGACAACCCCCATTAGCTTCACGTCATATGCGAATTTGCTAACAATACTGTTGATTCCCTGATCGAGATTATCCACAAAAAGTGAAAAAAGTATGTGCCCAAGGACACTTCGTTGTGGAACGCCATCTTCACACCTGTCTAGTTGGAAAATTCCGTGAATATGAAAAAAAGTGAACAAAAATCCGCAATTTTTTGTTGATCCCTATCGGATCTAATACTGAATGCATTACAATCGACACCCCACCGCTAGTGTCGCATTAACCATAATTTTTCGCAACTCTGTCGACGCGAGCCCACGTATATAAACCTTAGGAAAAACCTTCCACCCTTTCTCGCCACACTTATTTTAATGATGAGGTTCTCGTACCTCGTACTCGTATCGATTTTTCTGATAGTGTTCTTGGTCGTCGTAAGCTTGGCGATGCCCCGGTATGACAGACATGTCATCGACAAGAGAAACGCTTATATGAGTTACGGACGGAGATCACAGAGAACCAATCCAGGAATAGTCGGTAACGTTGTCGGCCTCGTGGGAGGGCTGGTCAATGGATTGGCAACTGCTGTGAATGGCATAGGAGGTAATATCAATAACTTGGCCAGTGGCCTCGCGGGTCAGCTATGACGTATCTCGTTCATTGCAAGAGAAGTAACATTTGTGTCACTGTTGATCGAGCCATAAACGTTATTCAATATTTTGCAATGTACAGAAAGATGAACGGCCGCAATATGTAAACACTGCTGAACAAAAGACGTCCATCCGTCCGCTGCTACTGATATTCAATTCGGATGACCCACAATTAAAAACGATTGTGGCTGTAATGACATTATAAGTAGACTTTCAATGGACTGTTATGGCAACAAATGTCAATAATCATCTCTTGCTCCATAAGTTGCGTTGTCTTTCTCCTAATGACAAGTGTCGTCCTTGGCTTCATGACAAGTGTTGTCCTTGGCTCCATGGTTGATCCGATGATACTTCTCGAACTTTCGTATAGATCGGCATGCCAATCACATCAGTCCTCTTGACACTGCATCGTTGTACTGACAGGCCCTTTACATTCTCCATCTCTCGTAGTTGCTCCGTCTACCGTTCATCGCTCTAAAACCATAAAAGATCCCACAAAACATGGTTCGAACATCGAATCTGATCCTGGTGATAATCGTGGTGATTACTGCATCGCTGATGCGTGGATCCGACTGCAGACCCGGGCTCCTCGGGCAATTGGGTGACGTCCTAGAGTCCGAGACCCAATTCGAGGATAAGGCCGTCGAGGTCGTCAACCAACAAGAGATAAAAGAAAACCTGGACAGCGTCGGACTTTACCTTGGAATTATAGGGACCGGACTAAGTGCCGGTCTAGGATCCATCCTGCAGAATCTTCAAAGTGTTTTTAAATCCCTCACTCGATAAAAACGACCTGATTCTTCTCTCTTCTCTTCATGGTATATAACAGTGCTTCAGTCTTTTCTAATCATCCAACCCTCCAATAACTTCTATAGTGATCGGTTTCCTATTCTCTGACGATAGAAGATGAAGAATGCCAAGGAACTAACTCTCTCCAACTTGGATTTCTGAAGGTGAGCATCGACATTTTCATAATGGAACTCTTTTCGCGTATCAACGGAAATACTTGTAAAATTTAGGAACTCTAACGATGAATTCAGCGGTGGCAAGCACCTTACAAAAGTGCAAAACAAATTGAAAAAATTACTGTAGTAAAACCATAATCAGTAGTAAAATCGCAATCGCAGGCTCCGAAACTGCATTGAGCACTCAGAAAAACAGTTATGGAAAGAGAAACAGCACAAACTCGATATTATTTTGGAAACATTTTTATTTCAGTTCAAGTTAGTATGCTAGTAAATATGCAGAAATATATATAGAAATTTATTTCATGATTCCAGTCCCCAATAAATTTATTTCATTAGAATTTTTTGCGAGTTTTTCCGTTCCGGGAAGTATGATTAATAATTTCAAATTCCAATGAATTCTTTTAATTATTAATTTTCATGAAATTTTACTGAAATAAATGAATTCCTTTCTGATTTCGATTTCATTTAATTTTATATTTAATTTAATGTTAAAATTTGTTGTTTACTTCTAATTTTTTTCAAACTTTTTGATAATGGGGGAAAAATATATAACATATTTTAATGTTATCTATAATAGTTGGGTGAAAATCATGATTTTTGTATGAGCGAGTTTAGTTTGAGAAATTTTTGCAAGAAGTCAAACATTTATTTTCTCCGAACTAATAAAAGTTTAAAAAAAATCTGCTTTTCTGTATTTTTTCTTTGATAATTTAATGCCCATTTTAACATTGTTCAGTTGGAGTGTATCGAGAATGTGTACCACTCAATGTGAATCTTTTTGTCGTCGTTATGAGTATGGAAAGTATCGGAAAGTTGAGATTGTGATACGTTAATGGAAGTATATTTGCTTGATACCATAACATGAATGAATGAACGCCAGGGTCTCTGCCACCGGACTTATCCCGTTGCCGAGTCTAGAACAAAGTGAGTGCACCTAACAGTCTGAGTGTGTAGCTAGTGTTATGTCTGATATTTCAGTGCTGCCATCTATACTTCAAATTGTGAGTGAAGTGTAATGATTGAATATTTGTAACGTTGTAGGCTTGTTGCTCTCTGTGGCGAGACTTTTTAACGGGGAGATCGGCTCGCATTCGTGCCTTGAAGTTGGGATCCACAGAAAACCAACTTCAGCCGACCACCACTGCGGCGTCGGTGGGGTTCGAACCCGGATCCCCGCGATGCGAGTCCGTCACTATGACCACTCGACCACTACAGCGGCTTGATACCATAACAATGATCAAGAGTTGAATAATGTAGCAGCAAAGATTTAGTTGATATAAATTATTAAAATTTGGGAAAGTTTCTTAACTGATCATAAAATTTCAATAATTGAAAATTATTATTCTATGTGAATGTTGATGATTAAGTTGCAATTGGAAGTCATTTTACAAATCCAGGATAGATTAATTGGATAATTCGAACTTTCAAGTTCGACTGCAGTTAATTGAGAGCACGACAGCAGTTTGCCTTGATTTTAATGTTATCTATAAACAGATAAAATCTTGCTTACCAAAGGTTATTAACTTTTACCTTGAATTTCATTTCCAATTTCCCTCAATATTTGATGCGATTTTATACAATTCAGAACACGTAAAATTTCAGCAGCTCTCAAAAAATGACACCGACAAGTAATCGGCTCTTTGTGAACAAAACAAAAGTATTGCACTTGTAATAGCTGTATTTTGTATCAAAATTGCACTAAAATATGTATTTTCTAAAATACAAAAATATTTTGCGAAAAGAAATTAGATATCATGAGTTTTAGACCATGTATTTGTCTCATGTATATCCAAATGTACATCAAAGGGTTAGCACACCAACCTTTCGATGAGTATAAAAACAAGCCTGCCGTTCGGAATCGGCAATAAATTGTAGGTCCTGGTCTAATTAGCCCTCGGGTGCAGAAAATGGCTGTGATGCGACAAAAATGATCGAATGATCCAAATATACATGGGACCAGAAGTTAAATATTCAATTACTTTTCTGAAACTATTAAATTGAATTTTTTCATGATTATAATATTCGCTGAATTACTTTCAAATACAAATACAAATACAACGCCACAACAGGCAAATTGCCCAACGAGGTGGCTGACTTAAGAACATCATGGATCCCCGATCCCCGAACCCTTTTTTACCCTACCTACTACTGCTACACCACGCATGCACCCCGCCCTCAACCCCCCACGGAACCCCCAACGAATCGGTACATGCGGGAATGTGCGTGTACGTGTAGTGCAACCTGACGTAAAGTTTGTTTTCGGTGTAATGCTTGTTATGTGTACTGCTGTCATCTGCACCCAATTTTTCTAACTATGAGTGAAGTGTTATGGTTGAATGATTTACCGTTGTAGGACTGTTGCTCTCTGTGGCGAGACTTTTTAACGGGGAGATCGGCTCGCATTTGCGCCTTGAAGTTGGGAACCACAGAAAACCAACTTCAGCCGACCACCACTGTGGGGTTCGAACCCGGATCCTCGCATCGCGAGTCCGTCACTATAACCTTTCATAAGAGTTTTTATCGGTTTGTTTTGAAAGAATATAGAATTTGGACTTCTATTATAATTTAAATTTTTATTAAATTGCTGAAAACTTTTCCAGAAATGTGGAGATCGATTTTCTTTGATGGTTTCAGTTTTTAATAAATTTCTTTTATAATAACTTGTGTGGATTTTTTTAGTACGTACGTAGAAATCGAATTTCTTCCATAGGAATTTTCAGTGGCTGTATCTGCAACGTCTCAGAAAGATAAATAAGTATCTGCTTGTCTTAAGGGGAGTTGATACCCTAAACATGGGGGAAAAAAAACTATTCTCCAATGTACAAATATCATTAAAAAATATATATAGCCATTGATTTATTTCAAATTTTTTACACACTTTCTTGATTGCATGTGCTATCATATGCTGGTGTAAAGTTTTACGTATTTTAGATATTTAATTTTCTGTGAATTTTCAAAAAATGCATTAAAAACAGCTTGCGAGCATGATAAAATACCATGACATCAATGTAACTGGATAAACATTTATTCAAAATAAAAGAAACTGTTCAGGTGATGAAATGAAGCAAAAGGTGTTGAGATTTCATTGCCTCAATCTTATTTAAAATTAAATTTTTATCTAAAATTTTTTTTGAAATTTACAATTTTAAAATTTAATTTAAAATAAGATTGAGTCGACGAAATCTTAAATTATGCTTCATTTCATGAACTGAACAGTTTCCTTTAATTTGATAAAATTTTTTGTTCAATTAAATTGATGTCATGGTATTTTATCATGCATGAAGGAAGCCATTTTTAAATGCATTTTTTTGAAAATTTAGAAAGAATCAAGTATCCAAGATATATGAAACATTATACTAGCATAGGATAGCATGTACAATCAAGAACATATGTAAAAAATTGAAGTAAATCAATGGTTAAGTAGTAATTTTAATGGTGTTTCTATTAGAGAGAGCATAGTTTTTTCTCATTTCCAACAGGTACCAACTTCTCTTAAGGTATATGCCTGCTTTTCTTTGCAATTTTGTATAAAATGGTACTGGAGTACATTTTTTGACAGAAGCGTCTCATAACAGTGAAAACCGTAGGCGTACGCAGAACTTTCTCGAGGGAGGGTTTCAGATTTCGTTTTCCTTCTGGGGGGTTTACGTTTTTTCCTGCAAAATAATACTATAATCTTGGCTCACCCCCCCCCCCCTTTGCGTACGCCAATGGTGAAAACAATAATACATTTTAGACTAGCGATGACATTTTCTATGAAAAATTAATTTTTATGTCAAATTTTATGAATTCGTGTGATATTCGAAACACGATTGCAAAAAATTCTACGAATAAAATGTTTTGTTATTTTCACAGTACAATTCAACTAGTAATGATGCAGGTTACGAACTAAAATTTAAAGGATTGTATGATATTTTCATAAGTTACATTTAAATCTGTTACTGTACGTGTCAATGTTTTGAAAATTTCATTTAACATATCGTGTATAAAACACTGTAATTAGACAAATACACGTGAAAGACCTAAGATTTTAGATCATTACCATACCAATGTATGACAAAATATCACATTAAAATTTTGTAATGATACAATCGATAAATTTTTAGAAATCATGTTTCAAATTCAATTAAAATTTCAGAAATGGAATTCTTCGTTAAACGCGTTTAAAGTTTTTACTCCCAGATTATTTGTGCGTAGAAACATGCATCACTAAAGTGGACGTAACTTCGGTTCTAAGCGTCATATACACAAAACAAGGCCTGTTTTGGAATTAGAAGAAATGGTGCTTTCATAAAATATAAAAGTCGATATTTTCTTCCAAAATGACGTTCTCAACGTAGTCTCGGATACTTTAAAATAAAAATCTTTCCGTGAAATACAGTGAAATCTCGATAAGTCGAATGTACAGCGGCCTAAGGAAAAATTTCGCGTTATCGCTAGTTCGACTTATCGGAAATTCCGATTTCACAGTGGGAAAATGAAAGATTCATTAAAATAATAGTGCTATTTACGATACGAATATATATTAGTCAAACATGAATTCGAATTGCGAAATTATTCTAATTTAATCATATTTAATTACTGAATGAGAATATTTAGAAACTAAACTAGTACATACTGTATTATGGAAACGGACGCATACATGATACTCGTATAAATGAAACGAATTATAAATCAAGTGTATACAAGTCTATTTTCTGTCAAAAAATTCAGTGATTTTTGACTGTCGCTCTTTTTTTTGTCCTTTTTTTTCGGGAGAAAGTCATTCACTTTTTGCAAGCAGACAAATGAATCTGCTAAACTCTATTACAAAATTTTGAATTCTATTGCCAAATGCTAAATTCTATTGATTAACGGTAAATTCTGTTTCTTCTAAATGCTACACGCCAAATTATATTGCTAACTGTTAAATTTTATTGCTAAAAAGGCAATTTTTTTTAATGTGTCTCGCTCCCGAAAACTGATTTGAAGGAAGAAAACTTCTTGGTTAAGGGAAAATTTTAACACTAAAATGCGGAAGAAGTTCTGGACCTGAGTGAAGACTTCGACTTAAACTGGTATTCGAGTTATCGGAGTTCGACTTATCGCGAATTGACTGTGATCTACTGTCTCTCTTACATAGTTTTAGACATCAAGTACCGACGTTAATTAGAAGAACTTGTACGTCGATTGATCGTTAAAATCAGCGATAGTATATATTGCAGGGAAGAACCACGACGAACAATCCGCGGAATGTTCAGCTTATTATGTTATTATCTCTTAATCTTCTTCTTCATGGAAAGAATTTCTTTAGTCTTAGAAAACGTTACTCATGAGAAGAAAATGGGAGTTTCTTCCTCACATCGAAACTGCCATTTTCTTCCCCCTTTTTTTTCTTTACTCGAA
The DNA here is from genome assembly GCF_987345545.1 of Pholcus phalangioides. Lineage (NCBI taxonomy): Eukaryota > Metazoa > Arthropoda > Arachnida > Araneae > Pholcidae > Pholcus > Pholcus phalangioides. The sequence continues at coordinate 63,994,050 of NW_028301601.1, read as the reverse complement.
AAAACCAAAAAAAAAAAAAAAATGAAGAAAATTCTAGAAGAAAAAAGTCAGTTTTCTGACAAGTTACGAGATTAAATTGATCGTAAGAGAAATTATACGATCTTATTCTTCCTCCGAAACATTGGAAATTGTTTCTGTTTCTCTGTGACGAGAAAAGAAATAGATAAATACGAGAAAATATTTTCTTTTTTTCTCCTCTTTATTAAAAAGAACACCAAAAACACGAATTTCTTTTCGAATTTTCTGGAAACAAGTGTTCGATCGAGGGACAGAAAAAAAAAGACAGTGAAACGAGTCTATTTTCTTTGGGATTCTCAGAAATTTCGCCTTCGACATTTCGCTCCCGGAAATTTCGCCCTGACCGGATGAGTGACCAAGTAAGTGACTGATTGTGTGAATGACCAAGTGATTGGGTAAGTGACTGAATGCGTGAGTGACCAAGTGATTGGGTAAGTGACCATATATAAGTAGGTGAGTAGCCGTGTGAGTGAGTGACCGTTTCAGTGATCAAGTTAGTGACTGAGTGAATGACTACACTCACTTAGTCTCTCATACAGTCACATGCTGTCGCTCACTCATACGGTCACCCACCCACTCACATGTTTACTCATACGGTCGATCACGCATTCACTTGGTCACTCATACGGCCAGTAAACTCATGTGTGGTAAATAACCCCCTTACTTGATCACTCATACGGCCATTCACTCTTGTGGTAAATAACCCCCTTACTTGATCACTCATATGGCCATTCACTTATGTGGTCACCCACCCACTCACTTGGTCACTCACATGGTCACTCACATGGTCACCCACTCACTTGGTCACTCACATGGTCACTCACATGGTCACCCACTTACTGGATCACTCATACGGCCATTCACTCATACGGTCCCTCACTCACTTGATTTGTCATTCACATGATCACTCACACGGTCAGGGCAGGCGAAATGGTGAAATGTCCGGGGAGGAATTTTATGGGGCACAATATACCGGGGACGAAACCTGCCATGGGGGCGAAATGGTCGGGCATGGCGAAGTCGTAAACCATTTTCTTTCATTAAAATTGTGGGGTAATGTTAAAAACCGTTAAAGGTCATAAAAGTCGATTTTTCGTTGATCTACGATTATTGCTCGATAATAATCCGCCGTATCTTATAGTCAAAAGATCAATTTAAAAATAGATGAAAGAGTGGGTCACACTCAATGGACATTCGCGAGAATCCTCAAATACAAAAATTAAAACACCTACAGCAACGTTTCTCAACCTATGGTCCGCGACGATGGTACAGGTGGCCCACAGGCAGACTTGATTATTTTGATTCTAAGAAAAGTTTTTTATTGATGTTAGTAATGTTTTTATGGTCAAATAAAAATTAGACCTTCATACTTAGGGTAACCATATCTAATCGAAGAAAATACTGGAAATCGCAATATTAAATATGAAGTAAATTATAACCAAAAAATGCAATTTATAACGAATTTACTAAAATTGCTGTAGAGTCGGGAAATGAAGGACTGCTGCAAATCTCAGTCAACTAAAATGTATTACATAGAAACGAAAGCATTCGTCATTATTTTGGGGGAGGGACCATTTCCATTACGAAAACTGTGATCTAAAACACGGCAAAATACGAGAAAGTGCCGATTATCACCAAAACCGTTGCCACGAGTCGGAAAAATCACCAGTTGTTGCTGAAATCGCTGAAAATTATGGGTGGAAAAGTGAAGGACTATTGGGACTTGCCGTGAATTGAAATAGGGTGCACGGAAAAAACGTTGAACATGACAAAATATGTAAGATCGAAAAGATGAATGTTTATAGAGGTTTTTAGTTATAATTATCTCAGTATAATTAATATGTTATGAAAGAGTTGTCTTCATTCACCATTTTAAGTAAAGATTACAAATTCGAATAAGCTTCGTTGTGTGAGGGGGGGAAAAGGAGACAATTACATAAAATCGGAACGAACAAAAGCACAGAAATGTCCCGTAAAATACAGGACGCATGTTCATGCCACTCATGCTGTAAGTTAGAGGTCTATCGAATTGTCTCAGATATTTTACTGGTCCTTGGGTTTAGAAAGGTTGAGAAACGCTGACCTACAGCATTAAAAACAGTTGGAGTAAAGGTGGGAGTAAATGTGGGTAAAACAGTTTACCCACATTTAAAAATGCTGTTTTCTCCCCACCTTTACTCCATTTTTCGAGTTTGAATATCTCAGCGAATAGTGCACTTGAAAACGTTGTTGGCATCAGGAGATGCAGGGCAACAACTGTCCAAATGGGTCTGTAGACACACGGGAACTGTATAAAAAGTTAATTTTCTTATTTTGATAACTATACAACCCCTTGAAACATGCATGACAGAGCTGAGTTCTACACGTTATTTGGATACTTTTCTAATTAGAAGTATGATTCTGGGATTAACGGTTCGCCAGTAAAATGTCGTATGGGCTGTTATCTATGCACCGTGTGTATATTTGGAAAGTAATATAACTTTTAAAGTACTGTAATTATGATTTTTGAAGCTTTGCACGTCTTCAATTAGACCCTGTTTCAGCAAGACACTTCGAAATAGAATTTTCAGTGGTTTCTCTGGTTTACGTTTCATTACGCTCAATACGTTTCATTCACTACGAAAAAAATTATCAACTCAAAACCGAAATTTGAACACATTGAATTGTTAAAAATTCCACTTCTTCCTCCTCGGCTCTTAACATTAGCTGGTTTTGATTTTCAAAAAGAAGAATTGGTTGCAATAGAATCGCCGTTGCCAGTTGATGCGAAGTACCGAGCATTGATCTCGCGTCTCCTTCGTCTTGGTTTCTCTACTTAAGTAGAGATAAAACTAAATGTGGTAGCATAAAAACAACCATCGGCGATTTTTTTTATATATTATTAAAACCCTCTTCAGCCATGGATAAGGATGAACATGTGACAATTATATTACACAAAAAATAAACTATGATGATAGGTTACGAAATAGTTATATCAATTTTCAGCGCATTCATATATAATATTATACTGTCGCCTTTTCGGCGGCCAACCCTCTTTCTCCGCTTCACACAGGCAAAATGGTATTTCTAAAAATGGTATATATATATACATACATTGAGTACATGTGCTTTGCCCCTCCCCCCGGAAAAAGTTGAAATGACGGCCCTGGGGCTTCACATCATATCTTGTTTATTCGTCCCACTTCGTCAGAGTGCTATGAAAAGTGGCATGTGAAAGCACCAGCTTACTGACGAATTTTACAATGTTAAAGCAATAAAAAGAAATGCCATTCATCAAGGATCTCCCCCCCCCCGAAATGAGTCACCTTCCCCAACATCGGAGTGTCCCAACACATCCTTCCCCGTGAGGGCCACGAAAAATTTCATTTGTATTCATTTCTGCAACGAATAAAATCCATGGCCCCACATCCGGTAGCAGGGACCCAATACGAAGATTTTTAGTGGGGGGGGGGGCACACTAAATTTATCTCGACGTAAGCTACTGCAAATTTTTCAATGTTAAAGCAACAAGAAAACAACGAGATTCATAGAGGGGTCCTCGAAACGAAACCGTCAACTTCCCCATGAAGGTATCTGTCAAATGCCCCACCCTGAATACCCGGATCCTGTCTGTTGGGAGCACTGGTGATATGCGGGGTGTCCCATCAAGACCGCCCAAACTCTGCACAGCCAGATTCCTCGCTTGGAATACATAAAAAATGTCCAAAGAACTGTACCTGTACGACCCACGAAGAAAAGTATGACGTCATATCCGGTGCAAGGGGAAAAAAACATGAACATCGGTATTTGCATATGTTCACATAAGAAGATGTTCAAAATTTCCACCGCTCATATCAAGGCATGCATGCGCGCCATGGAATGATGTCAAGTTGGATATGACGTCATACTTTTCTTTCGCATTTTTCTCGAAAACTATGGGTTGTACAGGTACAGTTCTTTGGACATTTTTTATGTATTCCAAGCGAGGAATCTGGCTGTGAAGAATTTTGGTGGTCTTGATGGGACACCCTGTATACATACCTCTCGGTATATACACATAACTTGGTCCGAATAGATCAAACAGTTCCCGATATATTCAGAAGTTGAATAAAAACTTGACCTCGTCATAACCGATTTCCGTTGCATAGAAATTGACACTTTTCCTGTTCGTGATTTCATATACAGAGTAGATGCGTGCCTTTCAATACTTTGCAACAATCAATTCAGTGATTAAATGTACTTTCATAAAATATAATCACTACTACAATATGAAATCACTATAGGTGATTTACATTGTCACAATTTTCTAAAGTTATATTATCGATTTTTTACAACATAGGTTTACAACATATTATCAAATATGTAAATCTCGAAGATAACAAATATTCTAATTATACACACTATTAAATGATATAATTTCACTAAAGTGATTTACATTAACATCACATTTGCAAAAGTTACCACATCTTTTACACAACATGAGTTTACAGCATATTTCAATTCAGAAAAAGTTCAAATACATAAACATTAAGACTCTCCTTAATACAAAATAGAGTGGAAGGTTATAAAATGGCTATAGAATTTACAGAGCATTTATATTGTTATTTATTTTTCAATGCTTTCCAATAACCAATTTAGCGGATAAATCTTTTTTTTAACGTAAAATATTCTCACTCGTAAAATATTAAATAATACAAAATCGTTATGGTGATTTACATTGCCACAATCGGCCAAAATTATAACATCTTTCTACACCTTATCCACATAGAAAACAAAATAGCATCTTTCAATTCAGAAACATTTCAAATGCTTATACGGTACATGAACACTCTCCACAATACAAGGTGTTTCAAAAAGAATCACCTGATTTGAAATGCGAAAAATATTGAACATAGATACTTAAGATTAATTGTATATTACATGGCTAATCATAAAGTTTTTTTACAAACCAAATTAAAGGTGCTCAATATGTCCACCTTGGGATGCATGACATGTGTCTATACGGTAGTCAAATTCGTCCCAAACTGTTGCGAGCTTGTTTGCATCCACTGCGAGTGGATTTGTGTGAACTACGTGCGAAACTCTGTCGGATGCGCTCCACATTTTCTTCTGACATGCGGGGACGGCCAGGGGATTTCCCTATACGCAGGCAACTCGTGTCTCAAAATTGTTTATACCATCGCCTAATGCTCTGAGCGGTAGGATGTACAACACCAGCGTATTGACGACGAAAAGCACGATGAACAGTTGTTGCGGACTCGCACTTCGCGAAGCTTAGAACACAAAACGATTTCTGTTGTGCAGTCACCACCTTGACAAACACTGAAGTGATGGCCTAAGGAAGAGCGTTAGCACTACCTGTCGGCAACTGCGTGAAACTCGAGATTTCCCTCTTTCTACCTATACATTATTCGATCAAAACGGATTAAAAGCTGCATAGTTATGATTTTTTAAATCGGATGATTCTTTTTGAAACACCCTGTATATTCGGAATCGTTGTTACTTTTGCACATCTAACAATATAAATCTTTGACTCTAAATGCCAATACAGTAAAAAAAACACAGAATTTTATCTATTTCGTCGTATCCCAGCCCAATGAGCCTTTCTGAGGCGTTGTGAAGAAGAAAGATAAGTTTGTACATGTATGTGTAAAGCATGAGTGCATGTTTGTGTAAAAAAAATCCAGTCCAACGTCATGTCCAAAGTACAATAGGTCACAATAAGAGGGAAAAATTAAAATATTCAAATATTAAAAAAAATCGTTGGTAGACAAAAACCATATAACACAGACAACACGTATAAGGTATAGAGATAACATACGGATACAAGAATGAGTACAATATACCAGTGTCTAAGTAGATAAAGTGGGATGTAATAGGATGACTTATGAGAGTAATAAAAATAGAAAAACACACAAAATTGTGTAAAATAGAACAGAATTTAAATAATTTGCAACAGGAAAAATTCTGAAACAAGTTAACTTAAAATTTTATTGAAGGTTTTGAAGGGGGTTTTTTTTTTCTATTTTAAATTATTAACTGATAAAATTTTAATTTTCTGCATAATGTTGATTTAAATTGAGTTATTGATCACACTTTGCACGTATTTATGAAGAAAAATTGCTAATTGATATGTAAAGCTGATTTCAAAACGAAAATATTTGATAGTACCGGCAGATGACGCCACATTTCTAATTCACCGTAAGTGCGTAGAATTGTGAGTTAATTTATTTTAAATTTCAAAAATGAACGAGAGAAGCAGGTGAAAAACAAAATATTTAAATAAATAAATTGTATAAAAAGGAAAGGATAGTGTTGATAACTAATGTGAAGATTTATTAGAAAAATTGTAATATCAAGAAACACCCTAATATTTTCTCACCAAAAATCACGATCGTAAGTGAAAAACTGAATCACCTTTCGGAAATTGTTTAAGGTTTTCCATCACTTGAAGCTCTTGCATTGTGTAAAATATTATGTTTTTAGATTCAGAACTAATCAGATTCGATGGATGGGCGGTATTATTCCAAATCATTGATGTTCTCAAAAATTTGAATCGATTTTCTTCTTCGAGGAACGACGAAACAGAAATCCAATCTATTAATAGAAGAGAAAACTAGCATTTCTTAGAATTTTTTGGATTTTCTTGGAATTTAATAAGTTCTGGAAACGAATTTCTTTGTTGTTTCCAAAAATCTGATTGAAATTTTTGATAGAAATATTGATCCTGATGGAATATAGAACATTTTCGTATCTTGCATGAATTGTGTGTGGAAGAGTGACGTGTGAGTGAGTATTTATTGGTTGTATTGAGAGAAATATCACGTGATTCGAAAAATATTTCAAAATCGAATCTTTTCCTATGAATTCTAAGAAAAGATTTTTATTCCAACTTCAATTAATGCAATCTATATTATAGGATTTTTCTATATTTGAAATACAAATACAAATACAACGCCACAACAGGCAAAATGCCCAACGAGGTGGCTGATAAAAAGATGCCCATAAAAATATGGTTGTCATATGTTTCAAAAATACAGCAACCCAATTAAAAATGCAATTAACACAAATTACAAACAATATATACACATGATAAAATATTATACAATGCCCATAAAGAATACTTATGGTTGTCTTATTCTAAGAATGGATAGCTTCTCGATTTACCCCAACATGTTTATCGTATTTCTTTTTAAACGATTATCGTCTTCTTTTAAACGAAAAGATTATAATTTTTTTTGGTAAGTGTAAAAATTAATTTGAAAAATAATTTTTTATTGTCCCCAGTGAAGTGATTCATTTTTTTATTTACGATCATGATTTTAGGTCCGGAAATATTAGGGTGTTTTTTTGATATTACGATTTTTCTGATAAATCTTCAAATTAATTATCGACTATCCTTTCATTTTTATATAAGTTATTTATTGAAATATTTTGTTTTACACGTTTCTTTTTTTAAAATCAATTTACTCATTTCTACGCACTTACGTGAATTAAAAATGTGGCGTTATCTGCCGGTGCTATCAAATAGTTTCAGTTTGGAAATCAGTTTCAGATATTAATGACACTTTTCTATATAGATGTATGCAAAATGTAATCAATAGTTCAATGTGAATCTATATCACACAGAAAATTAAAATTTTGTCGGTTATTAAACTAAATTTAACGCCTTTAATTAAATTTTCTATTGTAAAATTATTCTTTTAGTGTTTTTTTTTTTAATTTAAACGAACAAACAGCAAATTACAATGTGCAAATATATAATACAATATACAAATACAAACATATGTTACACGACACAAAACACACACACATGTAATACATACACTATGTAGCCCCAAGGGACTAAGAAGTCCTTCCAGCAGGCCTATATGATTTTTATTTCAAGATTTTTCCCTCAGCAACAGCTTTCTTCATTAGATGTATTCTAGTTTATAATTAATATGCATTGGTTCAATAACTTATTTCAAAGTACTGTTTTAATATCTGTGTTTTTGATCAAAATAAAGACATTGTAATCTGTATTTTTATTACTATTTGTGTAATTACTAGAGTAGATGATGTTCATTATTTTTGGTGCGGTGTAACAAAAACTTTTTTGAAATGATGTTTTAGAATTTTTTGTGTTGTTAAATGTTCAGAAGTAACATCAAACAATTCTGATAATATTGTGGGGAGTGTTCATGTATATGCATTTGATTTTTTTTCGGAATTGAAAGATGCTCTTGTTTTCAAAATTCTTCAGTTTCAAAACTAGCGGCTCTTATAGATTATATTAACTAAAGTGGGAATAAAATATCTTTTTTTAGAATTCATAGGAAAAAATCCAATTTTGAAACATTATCGGGGGACGCGATATATATATATTTCCCAACACAACCAATAAATACTCACTAACGTCACTCTTCCACACAAAATTCATACATGATACGAAAATTTTATATTCCATCAGGATCAATATTTTCCTCTCAGAAATTTCAATCAGATTTTTTGAAACAAGAAACAAATTCGTTTCAAGAACTTATCAAGTTCCAAGAAAATCGCCACGATTTTTGCTTTGTGTATAAAGAAATGTTATTTTTTTTCTTTTATTAATAGATTGGATTTCTATTTAGTAGTCCCCCGAAGAAGAAAATCGAATCTAATTTTTGAGAATATCGATGATTTGGAATAATACCGTCCATCCATCGAAACTTATTAGTTTTATATCTGAAAAAATATAATATTTTACGCAATGCAAGTGCTTCAAACCATGGTATACCCTAAAAAATTTCAGAAAGAATAGTTTTGTCTCCTCATTTCACGATTGATATTACATTTTTTGCCAAGCGGGTAAAGCCACTCCTCATTACGAATCAATGAAGTGACGAGATGAAATATTTTGGGGGCTTACTCAAATTTTTCTTGGTGGTAATTGAGGAGCTTATTTTCATTTCACTTTTGATAAATTTACAGTAGAACAGTGGTTCCCAAAGTGTGGGTTGCGAATAAACTAGAGAAGGAGGGGGGGGGATCGCGAGAGATTCTTAGAAATAAAAACGTCTAAATCAGAAATTTTCATTTTTCGTAACGTAAAAATAAAAATAAATCAAAACAAAAAATAACTTCACTCAACTGAGCCACTTACCATGCATCGTAGAATGTGCAATTTCATCAAACTCTATTCGTAATCAATATAATAAGCAGGGGTGGCTTAAGCGAGGATGCAAGGGGTGCGGGGCACCCGGGAGGCAGGTTGTAAGGGGCGTCAGCGCAGACTACTTAAGACCCCAAAATTTAGCACAGTCAAAATTCACATGATATCACTCTTTTAAGTCATACTGTACCTTGACGACGGAAACGTTGAGAAAATAAACAAGGCCTCTGACCGTAATGCAAGAAACAAGAATGTAAGCTATCCGGGCGGCTCGAGGCAAAATCTGTACCCGTGTGGGACTTATTTTTGCGCCTCCTACCTACTCCCTATTGCTCCCTCCATAGCCCTACCCCCTGCGTCAGGGGGCTCCTAGGCTGGAATCTTTCGTGGGGCCCATGCCAGATTTTCCATGGGGTCTCTTCTACAGTTAATTTATAGAGTGAAAAAAGAAAAGTTATAAGGATTTAATCCCGGGCCTCAAGTTGGAGCCCTGTAAGCCCTACCCTTGGAGCGTCATGACCCTCCCTCACAATTCATCCAAACAATTCCTGACAAAAAAAAAAATTTTCGTAATTTTATTTCTGATTTTGCGCGTTTCCAGAGCCGACAGTTTGATTTTTTTCGGCCAATGGAACTTTTTTCCTATTCACGCCGGATTTAGCATCCTCTTGAGTGGTGCCCCGTGTGGCCGCAATGGGCCGCAGGGCCAAGCGCTGCCCCTGTACTCTATTACAAGGAGCATGTGTGCATTTCGGTTCCCTCACCCATGGCCCCCCCAAGAGCCCGGACAACTCCTATAATTTTTTGTCTTTTCACGCTATAAATTAACTATGGAAGGGGCCGTGAGAAATCTGACTGGGAGAGGGCCTGCAAAAGAACCCAGCCAAAGATCCCAGGAGCCTTGCTCTAGGATGGGGACCCATATGCTTCATAATAGACAAATGAAGGCAAAGGGAAAATTTGGCTTTTCACTTGTCCACAAAATAAGTGCTCTTTCAAGGATTAACGTATCTGGCATTATTAAGAATGGTAAAGCAATTCTAGAAAAAAAACAAAAAAAAAAATTCTACTTCAAAAGCGGGACGTATGGTCACGCACGTTTTGCACGGTAAACAATGATGTGCGGTTTTCTCCTGAAATTCTGGTTGTCTTCAGGTGCCCTTTCTAAAGCCCTATCAGCCTCCTGGCAGGGTCGCCATTAGCCGTTGTGGTGGTCGAGTGGTCATAGTGACGGACTCGTGTCGCGAGTTCCCTCGCTCGAACCCCACCGTCGCCACAGTGGTGGTCAGTTAAAGTTGGTTTTCTGTGGTTCTCAACTTCAAGCGAGTCGAACTCCCCTTTAAAAAGTCCCGTCACAGAGAGCAACAGACCTACAAATATAATTCAGTCATAACACATCACTCACTTCACTTCTGAAATATAGATGACAGCACAGACAAATCAAACAACACTATGGGGTCATTCATGTATTAAGTCAGCATCGATGGGGGGGGGGGGGAGGTTCAGATTTGCTGACTTTTGATGACGGGGGGGAGTTTGTATGATGCTTACGTCATCAACCACACTTTATGAAAATATGAATTATTCTTGATAGCATCTTACTCAGCGTGCGCCAAATACGAGAAAAAGCTTTCGCTAGTTTGTGGGCACCTGAACTAACATTCTCCCTAATGATAAATCCCTTACAGAGCCACTTCAGCGATCTCTAAATGTTTCACGGATCCTTAAAGTGCTCTAGAAATGTTTCCGGGCCGCTTAAGTGCTCTGGAACTGTGCCACTGGATCACTTGAGTAATCTGGGAATGTTGCGCGGGTACCTTGAGTGATGTAGAACCACAACAGGGGGCCGCTTAAAATCTCTAAAATTGTGGCACATGTCACTCAAGGGAATCTCCAAATGTGCCACGGATCGTTTAAATATTCTGGAACTGTGTCGCGAGTTACTTAAGTGATTTTTGAATGTGCCACGAGCCACTTAAATGCTTTGGAATTGTGCCACAGGTCATTTAAGCGACCTGTAAATGTGCCACTTGGTTCATTTTTACGAAATTGGGTTTGAGGGGGCAAGCCACATCAGATAACCTTCAGGGCCACATTTGGCCCGCGGGTCAAGGGTTTACCATATATGGCTTAAAGAGTAAGGCAGGAATTTCTTAGAGAAATTTTAAGTTCTTACCTTTCAAACAGCACTGAAATTAACAGAAATCGACTCTCTCTATAATTACATAAAATATCGAAAGGAAATACCTTTATAATTTTTTGTTTTTTACATTAAAATTTTTTCCCTTCTTCGGTGGAGGCACATGAGCCCCCTTCCCCCCCCGCGTACGTTTCCGATCCCACCAATATGTGTTAGGAGGTAGTGCTGACGAAATTTTGCTGACGGGGGGGAGAGGGGGTCGAAAATATCTAAAAATTTGCTTACCTAATACTTGAACGGCCCCTATATACGCACTCAGACTGTTAGGTACACACACAGTTACACTTCCGGCACAACTCACTAGGTAGTAAATCGCCCATAGAGATGGTGATAGACCTGAGTTGCGCTCGGTTTGAAAGCAAAAAGAAAGGATCGCCATCAGAGGCAGCACATCAGGCTTCGCACCCGGGCGGCAGGTAAGCTCGAGCCGCTCCTGATAATAAGTTAATACTAGTTAAGTTAATACAGGGTGACTTGGAATAAAATCATCTACATTTCGAAATTATATAGGTCTTTTCAAAATTTAAAAAAAAAAAACCAGAATGATAATTATTAATGTGCTAATATGAAGGGGGATGTCCATGTATATCAATAATATTGTTGCGGATGATGTTTCACAAGTCCTTGAAATGATCAAAGGATGAAGCAATTTCCATGATGTCACAGATTTATTCACCGAAAACAGCTATTTTTACAATTATTCTCAATCTTGCATTCAGGGTAAAGACAGCACTATTTTGGCTATCGCACTGATCTTATACACATGACGAAAATTCTATAATTCTCACAGAGTTCCGGTTTATTGGCGCCACCGGCTGGAGGTCTTACGCCATTTCGATTCAATCTACAAGGTTCGAGTGTTTATTTTTACACTTCCGGTTTGGCAACAGGAGGTTACTGTTTCGAGGGGTTCTCAAGAAATTTCGCTACCGATATTTTTCGTAACCATATCAATGGTCGATTGCAAGCAAAGAATCATTTTGAGATAAGACAATTCTTTCTGAATCACACTGTATATCAAAATCCAGGAAAATACCAGGAAATAACTCTCCTTACACTTCCAATTTCATAATAAAACAGCAACGGCAACCAAATAATGAGAAAATAATTGATTAATGATTGATAATTGATTTTATTCAGCACTAATTACCCAAATTGGAACCGACAGAAAAGGTGTTCCGAAAAATGCTTTTGAGATAGCACATTTGCTAAAAAGTCCCAGAAAACCTGGACAGATGATCACCCCCATGTGAAGGGGTTGCCGATAAATATCTTGTCAAAAGAAGGTCGCGGTTCAAAAAGTTTGGAAACCAGTAGAAGTACGTAGTAAAAACATTTTTTCACCAGAAAATGGACTGCTTTATGAAAGTAGAAAATAGCTCAACACTTAGCATATATAAGGGAATGGTAAGAATATTTAAATATTATGTTTCTTAGAAAACATTCAAGGGAGTTATCTACATTCAAATTTTGGAAATGTTCCATTTCAAAATTTACCGGAATGAGTGTTCTGAGTGTATGTGTAGCCCTAACGTATTTATGTTGTCGAGTTGTGCTTGTTTTGTATTCGTGCTGCCATCTGGCTTCCATAGGCGGAGATAGACTTGGAAGTCTGGGGGGGGGCACGATGATGATGATGCCAATTCACATATGCATATATACATTAGATCAGTCAATTTCACATTTGCCCCCCCCCCCCGTATCTCCGCCCATGCTGTCTTCCATTTTTTTAAAAAAACGATGGAAATGCTTCAATTTTCATGTTATTTCAGAATCGTGTTGTAGGTCTGCCTGCTCTCTGTAGAGACATTTAAAAACCTACAACACGATACTGACTGCAGTACAGGCTCTCAGTAGGAGTCCAATGTTTTTTCTGTCTTGAATAATAATAATTGGGCATATTATTGTTACACTGGGGCTACTGCTGTCCAGTGCCGTCTTAACGCATGGGCCTATCCGGGCACGACCCGGGGTGCTTAAGAGAAGAGGGGCCTCAGAAAAACAAAAAGTGGTTGAATTTTTCGAGAATTTTCCCGGTAGGGCGTTATAAAAATCATTTGGTTTGGGAGTTCATGATGCTCTTAAGACGTCCCTATTGCTGCCATCTACAAGGAACAAAAAATAATCTGTGAATGTAAGGCTCTGCTCAAAGCGTGAGGCCCTAAGGACGGTTCTGCATAATGTACCCTATGGTAAAATGTCAAATGTGTCCAGCGCTGTGTCAGTGATTGAAGAAATCTAATTTATTGTTTCACTTAATTATTCCGCTTCGAATGTGATCACTGATTATATCAGGGCTGTAACTAGGATTTTTGCCGCCAGGGGCAAACATAGTTCTTCCATCCCCTAAATTTTCTGGACCCCCTCTAAAAATAGATTATATTAGTTAAGCGTGACTGCATCAGACCAATACCAGACTAAAGATACGCTATCAATCACATGTGAATATATGTCCCGCATTCATAGGCGGAGGTAGGCATCAAAGGTTGGGGGGTGGCACGAAAATGAAAGCTGGGGGCACGATGATGATGCCAATTCATATACATTTTTTGCTTCGTCATTACATGCCATATACATACGGCTTTGTTATTGACGCTCGGAGGGGGAACATACCCGTATTTCCCTGGGAATTCTCGTATTTTTAAATAATTTTGTGGACAACCCAATCTTTGCGCAAAAATACCGTTATTTCACGTATTTTCAACGCATAGCCAACTTGAATTTTTATAATTCCATTAAAATCGAGTATTAAAATTATTTTTATAACTTATAAATTACACTATGATAATTATGACTGTGAACATGATTGCAGTGAAATCTCGATATAACGATACTCCGCGAACCCCGAAAAATATTTTTTTTGGCATAAAGACAATTCTAAACAAGAATTGAAAAAATATCGTTTAAAATCAGTAGTTCCCAACCGAGGGTGTAGGAGAGCATTTTTTGGGGGTGAAAGATGGAAAAACTTTACAACATGTTGACTGATTATTCAGGAAAATTAAAATTATGATAAAAATTAAATTTTCCAATTCCTAAAAAGTACGTATATGAATCATACTAATATTTTGATACCCATCTTCCAGCTTCTGCTCCCATAAATACGTCATACGTGTTATGCTGTGCTTACGCTTGATACTGTCGTGAACACGCGACTTAGGGAAAACGTCAAAAAATTCAGTCAAGTGCCAAAGAAACATTCGTTTATAGTCGTTGTGGCTGGAATCAAGAACTATTCAATAAATCAAATTTTCCAAATTTCAAAAAAAATTTTAAAAATACTGGTTTTTCTAGTTTTGTTTTTGAATTAATTTAAAAAAAAATAAAAATAAATAAATAAAGCCAAAATTACATATTAGCTATAGCCGAAAAGGAAATAGACAATTGAGTAAAATAATTCATAGAAATTAATTATTGGATAATCAATTACAGGAAAAGACCCTGAATTTTCTGACATAAAAAACATATTTTCCAAGGGGTGCGGGAAGGTAAGTCATATTGCTCTGGGGGTGCAGGAAGGAAAAAAAGGTTGGGAATCACTGCTCTAAAGCACCAAGACAAATGTCGGAGATTAATGTTCTCATTTATAGTTGTAATTATCATAATATAATTTATGAGTTGAAAAATAATTTCAATCTTTGACTTCAATGAAGAATAAAAATTCAAGTAGCTTCGTGTAAAATACGGGAAAAACCGGGACACTTTTGCCAAAAAGTCGGGATGGCCGAAAATACAGAAAATGTCGGGACTGTCTCAGTCCCAAATTAGGTCAGGTCACTGAGCTCAGTGCCTTAGGTTGGCCGCATCTGGGAGTTAGAATAAGCTGTATTGTGCTGCCATCTATCGATCAAAATATGTTTCAAGATTGCGAATGTAGGATATTGATATTCACTTTTATTAAAATAGTATTAATTTTGTGAGAATCGGGGGGGGGGGGGGGGACATGGACTACTAAATTAGCCCGAACAAACATTTCCGTAATTTCCCGCGCATAATCCGCAGATGCAAATTTCGCTATTTTTGAGGGGGTAAATGTCGTGTAGAGCGACCACAGTGGCGTATAATTAAGATGACCATATTTTCCGGAGAGAAATACGAAAATTGAAATTCCAAATACGGGAAAATACGGGTCATTGCTAATTATCGACAAAAATGATGCCAAGAATAATCAAAATCGCCAAGCTTTGCTAAAATCACGGAAAAATCCGTAATGGTAGGAAATGCAAGTTGCAGTAGATCAAAATGAATTCCTCGAACGTTTGCCATGACAAACAAGAGATGAGCATTCTTATTTACAGTTGTAATCGTAATCATCGTAATATAATTTATGAGTTGAAAAATAATTTTTCATTTCAATAAAAATTCGAATTGGCTTTGTTTGAAAAACGGTAAAAACTGAGACCTCTTTGCAAAAATGTCGGAACAGCCGGGAAAAAAAATCCGGGAAGTACGGGATGCATAATCATCATACGCATAATCCTCATGTGAAAATTTCATTCATTAATAATGGAATTTTGAGGAATCATATTGCTTATCTAGGTGGTTTTATATTTACATAATTAGAGGGGCATTTATGGATTTTGCCGCCTGTGGACTACACGAATTTAGCCGCCCTTTTTTCTCATTCTAGTATAACTTTCTCGACTACTTTTCCCTCGAAATCGCCATCCTGACCGATAACCCGCTTATCCCCGTCCCACTCCTGAATGTACAACTGTGTCTCTAAATCACTCTTTTGTTTGTTTACTCGGATGTTCCTGCACGATCTTAGTCACTATTTTAGTAATTCACATGATTGCACAGTGTTTGGTCATTCACATTTATCTACACTGTTTGGTCATTCACATTTTTGCACACTGTTTGGTCATTCACATTTTTGCACACTGTTTGGTCATTCACATTTTTGCACACTGTTTGGTCATTCACATTTTTGCACACTGTTTTGTCCACTCACGGGCTTGCACGCGGTTTTAGTCACTCACATACTTTCACACTGTTTTGGTCCCTCAGATACTTACACGCTCTAGGTCACTCTTTTGGTTCCTTGCATTATGGGTCACTCTTTTGATCATTCACACATGCTCTATATCATTTTTTTTTTTGTCATTCACATGTTTTCACACTGTCTAGGCCACTCTTTTGGTCACTCATTTGCTTTCAGACTCTCTAGGTTAGTGTTTCTCAACTGCTAGGCTGCGGCCCAGTACCGGAACCTAACGCTAGTCACATCGGGTCGTGAGTGATTCGAAGTTTCATTTTTTTCCCATTTATTTCTCGTTAGTTGTGTGCATGACCGGGCCTTTCACTTACGCAAAAGAGATTTACCGGGCCGCGGGCTTCCAGAGGTTGAGAACCACTGCTCTAGGGCACGATTTTGGTCATTCACATTCTTGCACACTCACTGACTTGGTTCTCCGCTCTGTAGGCCATTCACATGCCTGCACACGCTCTAGGTCCCTTACTTAACTGGTCCTTCGCTCTGTAGGTAATTTTTTTGGTCATTCAAGCTCTAAGTCACTCTTTTGCTTACTCACGTGCTTGCAAACACTATGCGTCACTTTTTTAGTCGCTCACTGATCAAGTCCCTAGCTGTCTGGGCAGATGCAGATTTATTCAGGGTTATAAAATTTTTGATGCCCTTCTCCTATTCTACTAATTTTCTTGGACCCCCATTCCTCAATTCTGCCTCCCCTCTGAATTTGCCGCCCTGGGCTATAGCCATGGCCCCCACAAGGGGGGGGGCTGACAGGGCTCTAGCCCTGGGACTGGGAAGGACAGTTCTCATCATTTTTTGGTTTTTCACGCTATAAATTAACTACAGAAGAGGCCCGTGAACAGTCTGACCGGGGGCCCGCAAAAGATTCCAGCCTGGGGGCCCCCCTCCAGGATGTGGGGGCCATGGCTATAGCCAACTAAGCCCCCCTGTAAATACGCCACTGTACATAATGCAGATTTTTCTCTACTCGCATATTAATGAAAAAAATCCCCCCCCCCCCGAAATTTCTGTTGCAACTCTTTTGGGGGGGGGGGAACTACAGATACGACATACGGTACATAACTCGCACCAAGCAATTTCTCCATGTTTTCCCACTTATAAATTTGCGGATTTCATTCGGAAAAATGTGGTGTTTTTAGGGTTGACTATACGTCCCATATTTCCCAGGACACTCCCGTCTTTCTACATAATTTTGGTCATCCCGACTTCTTTTTTGCAGAAATGTCCCTTTTTTTCACGTATTTTCAGCGAAATGTCAACTTTTTATTCTTCATTGAAATCAACGTTCAGATTATCTTTACAACTCATGAATTGCATTACGATAATTCTGTGATGTTTGATCAGAACATGATTGATATCTCCAAAAAATGGCTTTTTGATCTAAAAGTAAGTCTCACTAACTATAACTAATTAGAAGTGAGATGAATGCACAAATACGTACGTACGGCTAAACAACATGCTGCTGTATGATATTTTCATTTGCATTTGTATGTATGCTTTATTTTTTATTTTTAAATGGCAATGAAAATGCTTATATATCCCAAAAATGTGGTTTTGGAGTTATCATGTTCTGACTAAAAACCACAGAATTATGATTATAAATAAGAATATTCATCTCACATATTTGTCATGTTTTTCTAAACGTTTTCTTTCGTAGAATTCATTTTACTTCACTGCAATTATTAGTAATAGTGCTTCATTTCCCTCCATTGACGACTTTTTTGTTATTTTGGCATGCAATTAGCAACTTTTTATATTTTTGGCAACATTTTTGGAGTTATATATATAATTGACAATGTCCCACACTTTCCCGTATTTGGAAGCCCAATATCCCGTATTTTCCTCGAATGAATATGGTCAGCAGAAGTATATATGTTACGATAAATGTGATAATCCGGCAGTTATTATACATAATACCCACCCATTTTGGTAAATTTGATAAATACTGAGAATTCATCTCATTTACCGGTGATTATGTATAATCCCCAGCTAGTATTGGTAAATATGAATTTCCAATTAATTAATTTGTTTAAAATTAACTTATTTATTTACTTAAATTTACCGGGTATTTTATTTACAATCTAGGACGATGTAATCCATAGATGACGCTGATTATGTTTAAAAACATCGATAAATGTGAAGATAGCTAACATTACAAGCCATAATAATCCTATACGTTTTTATCCTCATAACTAAGGTGATCATACGTAGATCAGATCTCTCCCCCAAATATTCCCAATAACATCTGTTGATGTTAAAATTTTTCTTTTCAGAAATTTTTATTTTGTCATGGATTTCCTAACCCATTCATAAATTATGAATTGCTTTTAAAAAATTCCACTGACAATTTTTCATGAAATCTAATGTTGGGAATGAATGTGATTTTGAATAGATATTATACGATTTTTTTTTACCTCTAGTCAATATAATGACTGGTGCAGTTTCTATAGAAATTTATTTTGCTGTTTTAACCACATTTTTTTTTGTCATTTTTGGAGAATATTTCTTTTACTTTTTGATGCATTTTTTTTTTTCAAATTTTTGGGCATTTTTTCGAGTGTTTTTTGGCCACTTTTATGGTAATTTTTCAAGATTTTTTCAGGTCAACAACACCTTGGCTTTGGTAAATATTATAATTGAGATACAAAACTTTTCTTTTCTGAAATATCGAGGAGTCATATACATTCATTGATGTACTATTTATGATGTAAATTTATATGAAGTAAATTATACCTCATATAAATTTTTACATCGTTTAAACTATAACACAAATATAAATTATTAATCAGGAATTATATAAATACATAATAGTTTGCTAACAGAATATGTAAATTAACTTTTGCTAGTCATCAGTAGATGTCAAGAAATGCTTTAAGGCTGATAATACGATAAAAGTTCTTCGACAAAAATCTTTTTCAAAAAAATTTTGTTCAAATTTATTTTTACTCTATCTTTTATCAAAGTTGATCATCATATCATAATATTTCTCTATCAAACTTATTTTATAAAAGATTTTTGTTTAAGGCCGGGAATTACAATATAAAACTCTTTTATAAAATTTGAAAAATGCAGTCATCGGTTACATTCGAAAAAATTGTAATGAGCAGCAACGAAGGCACTGGAGGGTGTGGCGAAAAAATGCTTGCACACAATCCGCCTTTATATCTTTGTATGAACAACAGCAAAAATGCATAATTGCACAGGGCAGTTACTTCGAAGTAAACACGAAATATAAACAAACTCCATATCTCTCTGGATGGCGCAAGATGTTAATTTTGGCGCAGTGCGGCGCAATTAGCGCAGAGTCTCTAACTAGGGTTCTTGGAGATTTTAGGGGCCCCGTGACATCAGATTATTCTCTATTCATTCTTCCGCAATAAAAAAAAAGACTCGGAATTTTTATTAAAGTAGTAACAGATTTAGATAGTATAGAAATGTCATTTATTGTGTGTTTGCCAACTAATTATTATATCATCCTTGAAGAATGCACAGCAATATGCCTCCTCCACACGTGGTATTTACCTTCAAAATGCAAGGATCCGAAATCGTTCTTGCTTGGCTTGTCAAGAAATAGTAGACACGAGCTATTCTGCTCGCAATTATAGAAACTTCACGAACAGCTCACAAGTGAAAATGGAACGTTTAGGAGTTGCTTGGAAGCATCAATGTCGGAAGAGCTCAAAATATAAAATGAATTTATTTGAAAAATATAAGAAAACCATGTTGAGTGTTTTTTTTGAGAGCAACAACTGCCAAATAAAGGGTTAAGGAAAAATCACGTATTTTTTCATCTTATACACTCATAAATATGATAAACACGTCATTATAACGAATCCAGACCAAATGAAGATATCGCAGTGGCAATCAATTACAATCTTCTCGGTTATTCTTGTGGAATTTTCCGACAAGAAAATAGAATTATTGATTGATCGAGTGATCTATGGATTAGTTCATCTATTTTTGAAAATGATGTCGTAAGGCTTCGTCTGGAGGGTGATGCCGAGAACTCCTTCGAAGTCTGCTTTGGCACCCGGTGGCAGTTCAACCCTGAATCTCTGAAGCACGGACGTAAAGTACATGAAGACCTCGGTATCGGCCAGCGATTTGCCGGGACATGATCTCTTGCCTTTGAGAAAAGAAAAAAGTTTTTTTTTAAACATGAATTACCACAAAAGAGCTTGCTTGAAGAACTGTGGTTATGCTACCAAACGTGATTGTGTCCACACTGGCTCAAACTTACCAGTTGAAAACGGAATGAAATAGTCTGGTTTGTGGAACTCTTTGCCGTCTTTAGACAGAAATCTCTCCGGACGGAACACGTCGACGTCGTTGCCCCACAGCTCGGGGTCATGGTGAACCGCCCATAGGTTAGATATTACGTACGAGCCTGCTGGTATGAAATATCCTCCGAGTTCCGAGTCCTCAAGTGTACTGAGAATACAATTATATAAATATTGTTATACAAAAATTATGTAAATAGTCCTAATTTATCATTTATCATGTCACTTTTCGCCGGTAAATAGTGTAAATATTCATTATTACACGTAAAAATAAAAATTAGTGCAATTCGTTGTAAATCTCTCCGAGTTGATGACAAACTTGACGGGTTTGGCGACAGCATCGACGCCGAATAATGATGTCTTTGTACCAGAGAAATTTGTAGAAAGAAAAGGAAAAAATAGGATCTCTTCTCTTTTTTCTTCTTTCTCTCTCTATATATATATATATTCTATAAACCTTGATCTCACCTTAGAGAAAGGTATAGCAGTATACACTCCTATACCTTCTCCAAGGGTCTCTGGAGAAGTTTCTCGAAGCTTCACGCTCTCTTCTTCCTCGTGTATATAAGCACTCGCCAAGTAGTAGTTGTGGTCGAGAGGGGGAACACAAACTCTTGTGTACACTTGAGAAGCCATCTGTCAGGGGCTGTCTGTTTAGCGTGTATTGTCAAATCATTGCTTGTGAATGCATGTATATATTGTTCCGAAGAAATCTGTTTCGGTCAGCATTTTGTTCCGCCCCTTATACTCATTTCAAGGACTTGTGTGAGAGACATTATCCAGAAAAATATATTATATTCGTACACATTCGAGATTTTTTTCCTGAAAATGTCAAAGTCGCAACTAGATGATTTGCAATCTGTGGTAACTATTTATTTGCCATCGTGGATGCAACTAGGGGTAACCGGTGGGTGTGGTGCTCCGGGCTATGGACTAGAGGTAGCGCCGAAATTAACCTTAAACTCAGTTATTCTTAGATTTTCAGTCGCGGCACAAAATATGCATCAAGGCCAGTTTCGCGACCCACGGGATTAGTTGTTTTCCGAAATTGGTGAATCGAGTAACGCAATAAGTGCATTTATAACAGGATTGTAGATGGATCCGTATGACTCATCTACAAATTCTCAGAAAATCAAGTTCGGGTCGTGAAATATAGCTCAAGAATCCCGGACTGTAAGTGGATTTGTACGCAGAAATGCGTGCTTGCTCCGACTGACAAAGTTACTGGTTGCGGTCATTTTTGCTCCTCCCCCCGGTAATAATAAACGAGTTATCAAGAACAGCAAAGGGTGAATCAGGGCTATTGCCCCCGCTCTGACGCTCGGGGCACCAGACCCCCCCCCCAATAGTTGCAACCCGGATAATGCAATGTAATGTTGAAGAAAACGATTGACTTAACTATGACTCACTATCTGACGACGTTGATGGGAGCGATGGTCCGCCATCGCATCAGTTCGGCAATGACCGCCCGGGTGTAGGGCAGATTCTTGCTGTCTTCAGAGAAAGAAGGCAACCGATCCTTGCCAATCGAATCGTCGATCTCCATCTGTACTTTGTCCTGCACATGTGGGAAAGTCGCGCAGGTGAGGAGCAGCCAGTCCATGGTCGCGCGGACAGTTTCACTACCGGCTCCGAAAAATGCACGAGACAAATCTGTCATCACGGACTCTAGGACAATTGGAAAAAAAAAAATTACAATATTTCATGATATATCATGATATCGATTATTGGGGTATTTACCTTTGAACGTGGGATTGAGGTCGTCTTTCTTTTTGTCGATTTCCAAGACGTACCCGTCTAAGAAATCACGGATTTTGGCTCGCTGTGGCTCACGAACACGACTGCATAGTGTACAAAAATGTAAAATAAAAAGATGTTCGGTTTTTCTCATCTTTCCTTACACCAAGGGTGCTCAATCTTTATGAAAGTGTTTACCAGTTCATTGGAATAATCTGAAAATGTGCCACGGGCCACTTGGGTAGTCTGGAATTGCGGTGGGAGACAATTGAGTGATCTATAAATATGCTGTGGATCACTTAAGTCATCTTAGATGTGAATCGCACCATGAGTCACTTCAGAGATCTTGAAAATGTGCCGCTGGCTGCTCGAGTGATTTGAAACTGTGGTGCGAGACACTTGAGTAATCTCTATAAATGCATCGCGAGTCACTTAAGTGAGCTGTAAATGTGTCGCGGCTCCCCGAAAAGCGCACGAGGCAAATCTTTCATCACGGACTTTGGGCCAATGAAAAAAATTTAACTATAATGTTTCACGATAGCATGAAATCGAGTAGAATTGGTCTTAAATACTTACCTGTGAACGTGGTGTTTGGATCGTCTTTCCTTTTGTCGATTTCCAAAAGGTACCCGTCTACAAAATCACGGATTTTGTCCTTCTCCAACGTCTGCTTGTGCTCTTCTACTTCTTCCCTAAGAGTACCAACCAGAATATGACATAACCATATGTGTGTGTCACAAAACGGTCACTATAAGCACTCTGATACACTTAAAGCCGATTTAACTCAGAACTGCATATTTCGCAGATTGTAACATTAATCACCCCGATTC
This sequence comes from Pholcus phalangioides, assembly GCF_987345545.1. Lineage (NCBI taxonomy): Eukaryota > Metazoa > Arthropoda > Arachnida > Araneae > Pholcidae > Pholcus > Pholcus phalangioides. Next base: position 63,970,874 of record NW_028301601.1, on the reverse strand, counting down.
GAAAACAGATCAATCATTTCTTAATTTCTCAACAGTATTGAATGTAATGGTGATGATTGTCGCGATATTGAAATGGCAGTTATGTCATTGGACAATAAGCCACTAAATGTCGAATATTCGCTTTGAAGACCAGCGTTGATAAAGATTTTCTTTTGGGACTGTCAGTAAAAATTTCCTATCATACTATCGTTAATAAATATTCTCTTTCAAGACACCTTTGAAGAAGACTCTAATTACCCTGCGTCGGGTACCAAGTAATCGTGGGATTGGGCCTTAAAGAGCACCTTTGAAGAAGACTCTAAAGACCACCTTCCAAGAAGGAAAAAGACTCTAAAGACCATCTTTGAAGAAGACTCTAAAGATCATCGTTGAAGAAAACTCTGAAGACCCTCATTAGAGAAAACTTTCAGAAAGTTTGTTGAAGAATACTTGATATTTTCAAGGCCATCGTTATCAAAGATTGGCTTTCAAAATCATCATTACCGAAGATTCGCTTCAAGAACACCGTTGCCGAAGTTAAATTTCGAGACCATCTTTAGTCGAAGATTCACAGCCACTGCTACGCTTAAATGCTGATTTTCCGTTACCCAAGCAAACATTTTTTTAATTTTGACGGAAGGAAAGGTGTATGTTGAGGAGCTTTTAGTAAATTTAAATCTGTTTTTCTAGAATTAAAGCTTTATTGCATCACTGCTTCTTATAAAAAAAAAGATGATTCTTGATGACCCACGAAAGTCATTGAAGACTTATAAAAAATAGAGAAATGGTTATACTAGATCGGGACTTACTCTATATATTTGTATATCTTCTCCAGAATCTTGTTCATAGGCTTATATCGTCCTACACCAAAATATCTTGACACAGCTCTGATCCAGGGGAAAAAAGATTGCCATCCCATCTGGTTGTTCAGCATCGCGAATTCCCTTGTCAATTCGTCCAGCATGATTCTTTTTGGATCGTCGAATTTCCTCCTCTTGCCAAAGACCAAGGACGAGATGTTGTTGGACATGCTTGGTGCCAGCAATATCGAAGCCTTGACGGGACGGCCAATGGTCTCGGAAAGCCTTCCGAGCAGCTCGGAGATCTCCTCCTTCAACACAAGAAACAAAAATCACAATTTTTTTTTTTATAAAATCTGAATCATGTCCTATAGAATATAGTTTACTTGTGCACGCGTTTTACCTTGATGTGAGGTTCCATTTTGATATTTCCGAATCCCAAATCTCGGAACATATGTAGCGAGAAACGTTTGTGATCTTTCCATTCCATTCCTGTAAATGCCTTCAGTCCTGTATGCGCAAGCAAGGAGAAAAAAATCGTGATAACTCTCATGTGTTCGTGCTGCTGCATAAATACTCAAAATCACACACATGCGTGTGTGTAGAGCCGAAAAAAAAATAAAGTTCTGGAACACATAAAAATTAACAGCAAATCAACCAATTGACATGAAACGTTGCGGTTTGCACTAAAATATTTATCGTGGCCTGGAGCCGGGGTTTTCAATGCATAAAGCGTGGGCCACGTTTGGCATTCGGAACTTTGTTGTGGCCCACCGATCATTTTCAGAAAATGGTTGACAACATTGAAAAACGGTTAATTTCGAATTAACGGTAAATTTTTAGAATTAATGAAAGAACTAATTTCGGAATTGATAAAAGAAATAATTCTACAATAAACGAAACAAATTGATAAAAATTCAGCATTTTTTAATGAAAGAAATAATTTTACAATTTTGAAATTAATAATTAGGGAAAAAATAATATGAATCAATGCGAGAAATAATTTCGTAATATCTGAAAGAAATTATTTCACAATCAATAAAAGAATAATTGCATAATTATTTATTCAAAGAAATTATTTAAAGAAAGATATATTGAGAAAGTATTTTCCGAAAAAAATAATTAAATAATTCTTTTGAGCGATTTCAGATTTAAAAAAAATTTTAAATGAATTTAATCGGTAATTAATCAGAAACATTTTCAGAATTAGTGAAGAAAATTATTTCAGAACTTATCGAAATTGATAACTAAAAAAAGAAATGATTTCCGGATGAATAAAAGTCTTCTATAATTTTTGTCCCTGTTTAAGGAGTGTCACGACTCTTTTTTGAAGTCGAATTTTCAAAAATGACTAATGAAAGGAAATTTTAGGCCAGGTGTCTTCAACCTTTCAGACACGGGGAGCCAAATTGAAACTTCCTAGGAAGTCCGAGGAGCTACCAAATCATATAATTCAGTGACATGCCGATAGAAGGGGCCAATGGGTTTCCGAGTTAAAGGGTGTGGTGCCACGATCTTTGAAGTCCAATTTTCTAAAATGACTTCAAAAAATATTTCACTCGATTCCAAATAAAATACTATAAATTTCGTGTCAATCGGTTAATTTTGATCTTTCATAATTAAAGAAAGAAATATTGGATTATGGTGTAAACGTATACTAGAAAAAACACCTTGAACGCGATTTTCTCGGAGCGCAGTTTTTGAGCTCATCCGTAAGATTTGAAGAAAATTACTGGCCCAAAAATTCTGAATTTCTGTAGAAAAATTTAGTTGATATGTGTTAGTAAAATAAACCTCGGATTTAGCAAATTGACTGGTGGGAAGTATTTTTTAAAAAATGTTGAATTTAGTTTTTTGAAATTTATATATATTTTTTAAGATTTAAAAATTCATAAAATTCCAACGAATGGTCAGATATCAAAGTCCGAGGTCTATTTCACTCACACATATCGACTAAAGTTTTCTGCAAAAATTCAGAATTTTTGGGTAAGTAGTTTTCGTCAAATCTTACGGATGAGCTCAAAAACTGAAATCTGAGAAAATCGCGTTCAAAGAGTTTTTCTCCTCAGATTCTAGTTTCTAGTATAGGTTTACACTATAATTCAGTATTTCTTTCTTTAATTATGAAAGATCAAATTAACCGATTGACACGAAATTTTTAGTATCTTATTTCGAATCGAGTGAAATATTTTTTGAAGTCATTTTTCTGAAAATTCGACTTTAAGGCGCGACTTTAAATTATAAAAACTCCTTCGACTTCTCTATAGGAGCAATAAAGTTGATTGGATTGAATTTAGTTTCGTCACAAAAAGTAATGCTAAATTCTGAGACTTTCGTTTGCATACCTGTTACAAGTATTTTAGTGTAAACCGCACCTTCTTATGTCAATTGGTTGATTTGTTCTTGATTTTTAAAATATGCCCAAGACTTCTTGTCTAGAACGTATTTCAAATGTTAAATCTCTCATGTAGGTATTTCGTTTTGTTATTAATATGCTATTCGGGTAAAGAACCTGTAGAAATCTAGTGAGGTCAAAAAATTACCATTGTGGTAATTTATGCAAGTTTTCGATCTTGTGAATATGAGGATTAACGAAGTTGACGCGATTCCGGCAGACGTGGACCGAGATCAGTCATCTCCGTTCCATGAATGAATCGATAGATCAGCAAATGAGAAACTCACTCTCGGTTTCTTCTGAGAATTCGAAAGTGGAATCCGGAGGCCTTCCCATGAAAGCGTTGGTAGCGAAGGCGTCCTTCTGGGATTGGTAGTCGCACAGTATCAACACGTCACGGCTTCCCATCCGGATCCTAAAAGGTCAAGAACTAAAATTTATCATAAGAATACTAATGGCACACAAATAATTCCATTTCAAGCCTTGAAAATCGTCATGGAGCATGACGTTTAGCGTTGATAAGTGCATGGTAGCTCATTTTGGTTCGACAACCCACGATTCTCTTACGAGTTGAATGGTGTCACTATCCCGGATGCAACTAGGGTCACCGATTTGGGAATTCTCATTGACGAGCGGCTTAGGTTTTCTGAACATTGTTCAGCGGTGGTCAAAAAAGCGGATAGAATGCTTGGTCTCATTTTCAAGAAGGTCTCTTCGCGTTCTCCTAAAGTCATTCTTCCGCATTTTTACGAGGCTTAGTTCTTCCTGGACTGGAGTATGCTGTAAGGTTTTGGAGACCATACCTACAGAGGGACATAGACTTGGTTGAATTGGTGCAGAGAAGAGCTACGCGTGTCCTTATGGGAACACGGGGCTTGAGTTATGAAGAGAGACTTCATTTTTTGAATATGTTTACATTGGATGAACGCAGGTGTCGAGGAGATATGATCGAAGTGTTCAAAATTTTCAATGAGATGGATAGAATGGACCATGAACTTTTAGTACACCGCCAATCGACTGCTCTTACAAGGGGACACCAGTATCGATTGGTAAGGGACAATGCAAGGTTATGGGGTCGCAGGGAATTTTTCTCTAATAGGGTTGTCAATAAATGTAATAGCTTACCCCCGGAGGTAGTAAATTGTAACACAATTGACACGTTTAAAAAGAAATACGATAAACATGTTGGGGTAAATCGAGAAGCTATCCATACTTAGTATAAGACAACCACAAGTATTATTTATTGGCATCGTATAGTATTTTATCATGTGTATATATTGTTTATAATATTTCTAATTACATTTTTAATTGGGTTGCTTTATTTTTGAAATATATAACATCCATATTTGTTATGGGCATCTTTTTCTCAGCCACGTCGCTGGGCATTTTGCCTGTTGTGGTGTTGTATTTGTATTTGTATAAAATGTTATTGGCATCTACTCGGGTAGCCTGTGCATCGTACCATCACTCCCACGAAAATGGGCTAAGTTGTGACTGATCTGGCTGTGACTTGGAAGGTTTGTCCACACTTGTTAGACTTCAATTCTCATCATATGATGAGCATGGGAGTGACATAGTCTCCCCCTTTCCAAAGTGCTATGCCAAACTAATTGCGGATCACAGCCCTACTACAACCTTCAGGAACCACCGGAATAGACTAAAGGCGACTACACACAACTCTGACGTGACGTGGTCGTTACTTAAGTGCCGTGGGAAATTTCGATTCGTGGGAATTCACCATGTAACGAATCTTGAAAACCGTCAATGTCCGTTATCAGAAGATGAACATCTATGTATAGTCCCGAATTACGCTCCCACTCAAACAACGTCAATGCTTGAATGGAGTGATTGATTACGATGTCAATCAATACCCAGAGCCACCCTTAGGGGGTGTGCGACCACTGCGGTCGCACCGGTCCTGGTTTTGGAGGCCCCACACTTACAGCAATAATAATTCCTTTAATAATTTTTTTAATTCTGTGTTTTCATCTAGAAATAAATTATTATGGAATTTTCCTGAATTTTCATCAATTTCTGGAATTATTTTTTGCATTTATTCTGAATTTTCATGACTTTCATTTTCAAAATTTTCGATTCCCCTTTCATACAGAATATACAGGGTGATTCAAAACTCAATGTACAAACTATAAGGGGAACATGAAAACACAAAAAACACAAAACAGAATAGCAGAAATGTATAACAATTTTTTTTTCTGTGTTCACATTGCAGCATAACTGTAAGAACTTTGAACACTTGTTGTGAAAATCTTATACGTACAAATAAATACAAATACAACGCCACAACAGACAAATGCCCAACGAGGTGGCTGATAAAAAGATGCCCATAAAAATATGGATGTCATATATTTCAAAAATACAGCAACCCAATTAAAAATGCAATTAACAAAAATTATAAACAATATATACACATGATAAAATATTATACAACGCCCATAAAGAATACTTATGGTTGTGTTATTCTAAGTATGGATAGCTTCTCGATTTACCCCAACATGTGTATAATTACCAGTGTATAATTTGTATAAACCAGTGTATTCCAAACTGGGCAATATCGCCCCCTGGTAGGGGTGATGGAAAAATCCAAGGTGGTGGTAACATGTACACGTACTGTCCTCGTGTAAAGTATCGCTAAATGAAGAGTTTTCCCCACCCATTATTATCTTGTCATTTCTGCATCTTCGTTCATCTTCCAGCTGATCAGATTGGGGTTTCCGGTCGTACATTCCTATGTAATTCTGTTTTGTTTTTGTGTTTTCTATCTCCCCCACGAATTTTGTACGCTGAGTTTTGAATCACCCTATATATAAAACTCAGGGCTAAGGGGCAAATTATCAAGACGCCTCTAGACCGGCTATCATTTTCGCACCTGACTCCGCGTCTGGTAAAGGTCGCCCTGTAAATACCCAGTGAGTACAATATAAATAGAAATACAAAAAACAACGCCACAACAGGCGAAATGCCCATCGAGGTGGCTGATAAAAAGAAGCCCATAACACATATGGATGCCATATACAACTTGTATTTCAAAAATACAGCAACCCAATTAAAAATGCAATATATATACAAGATAAATATTATACAATGTCGATAAAGAATACTTATGGTCGTCTTATTCTATGTATGGATAGATTCTCAATTTATTCCAATATGTTTATTGTATTTCCTTTTAAACGTGTCAATTGTGTTACAATTTACTACCTCCGGGGTTAAGCTATTCCATTTATTAACAACCCTATTAGATAAAAATTCCCTGCTACACCATAACTTATAATTGTCCCTTACCAATCAATACTGGTGTCCCCTTGTAGAGTGTGCCAATAAGGACAGCTAAGGATAAGCTTTTCTCTACACCCCTTCAACCAACTCTATGTTACTCCGTGGGTATCGTCTCCAAAACTTTACAACATAAGACATAACTATCATAATATGATTTATAATCATCATTCATGAGTTTAGTAAGTATTACAAATTCAAATAAATTTTAAGGAAACAGATGTTTTCTGGATATTATGTCGATGTGGGCTCTGGAAAAAACGTCATCTGGTCTCAGTCGGGAGTCGAACAGGCCCTCTTGCAAACCGGCGACGCATGACACCATCTACGCCACTAGAGACATGACCCTGTCATCTGAAATAAGGAAAGAGACACGACTCTTCCTTGTGAAATAAGGAATTCGGTGTCGCGTCTCTAGTGTTGTAGATGATAGCATGCCCAGTTTTTGCAAGAGGACCTGGGCTTGGGAGGAGACCAGATGACTTTTCTTTCCGAGTCCACTTTGACATAATATCCAGAAAATATCTGTTTCTTTGATATATTAGGCTGAAAATGCCGTCTATCTCTCAACATGGGTGGAGATACGGGGGCCCCAGCGTCAAAGGTGGAATCGACTGATCTAATGTATATATGGATTGACATCATCATCATTGTGCCCCCCCCCCCGACTTCCAGGTCTATCTCCGCCTATGTCTCTCAAATAAGATTCGTTGAAAAAAAAGCGGGACAAGTGTATAAAATAGTCGGAACAGAAAAAAAATTTGGTCATTCTGACAGTCCCATGAAATAAGGGACTCCATCATGTTGTAAGTTTGTGACAAACAATTTTTTCAAACATTTCAGTAGCCCGAGGTTGAGAAACACTGAATTAGAAGACAACTTCGACTGACCTACCTGAATATAGGCCCGTATTTCTGTTTCAACTCGATCAGCTTGAGGTATGGTTTCGAAGTCAGGAAAGGCAAATAACCGACGAAGGGCAGACCGTAGGGTCCAGGCGGTCGCTTCTTGCCATCGTCGCTAAGTAGTACGACTAGGAGCGATACGATGATAGTCACTACGCCAGCCAAAATAATGGTACCTGCCACGGCTGCCAGAGACATGGCTTTTTTCAAGGTCTATAACAGCGCAACTGACTTGTTACAGGAGGAGTTATCGCAGTCTCTCTGTTAGTGTCTGCCTGTCAACAAGTTGTCGTGCTATCGAAGTTGTTATCGGCATGATTATAAGCTATTGCAGAGCCAAGCAAAGATCATAGATAATATTTTTTATATGCCAATATTTTTTTCTTCTTTTATCATTTTCCAGATACGGCAGCGTTAAGCTAAAAAAAAATGAAAAGCCTCTGTCGATATGCAAACCGATTCGCCCTGGTAGCTTTTATTGTGACATTAGTGACAAAGCTCAAGCGTGATCACGTGGCTGACAATGCTAGCTTTTCTTTCGTCTGATCGTTAAACGAAAAATTATAGTAAGATTGGCATCGGGAATGAATCATAATTTAGGACAGGGGTGCACAAACTTTTCAGTCTGCGGGCCAGATATGCGGTATTTCTGCCACTCGCGGGCCAGAAACTTTATGTACATCTACGACCACATGACCTGTATTTTACGGAACATTGCCGTAATTTTGGACGACTCAACTCTCTTTTTTTTTTACAAAATTCCACGTTTTTTCTGTCACTTTCAATGAGGCTTACTTAAAAAAAACATTTAAATCAAGAATTAAAATTTTTTTATGACTAGTCATAATTATCATAACGTACTTTATATCGTAATTAATTATAGTCATATAAACATACTCATCTCACATATTTGTCAAACATATAGGCACATCTTGTTTGGTGAATAATACACTTACACCCACTGCCTCTTGTGAAAGCTCGTTACTTCCCGTCATTGGCAATTTTTCAGCAATTTTAGCGATAGTTAGCTATTTTACTTGCCTTTGACAATTTTTTGACGATAATTAAATTAATTAAAACGATAATTAATTAAATTACAATTAAACTAGCATTTGAAAATTTTTTTGAAGATAATTTGTGATATCCCGTATAGATCCCGATTTTCTACTTTCCTTATTTTTATGAAGGAAATGTGGTCAATCTAGGTATTTATATTGTGTTGTATGTGTATTGATACTTTTTTAAGGGAACACCTTTGCCGGGCCGCATCTGGCTACGGGCCGTAGTTTGCCCATCACTAGTCTAGTATGTGTGATGAATATAGACGGACCCCTATATAATGATACATTACATGTATGAATCATCATGTATGGTATATCATATAGTACGATTTATCATATTTACCAAGGACGCGACGCTTCGGTATTAAGCATAATCGCCGGTAAAAGTGATTAATTTAGGAAAATTTATCAAACTTACCAAAAATCTTGATAAGTATGCATAGCAACCGATTATAATGTATAATAACCGCATTTATCACATTTATCGTAAAATATATATATATATATCTGAAAACCATTCGTTATTTTCTCTTATCCATTTTCGATTTTCTTTACCACGTGCAACATGTAATAGCAGTCCACGCCATGTGATCGTATTTTACCTGATAAATATTTTCTTAAAAATGAAAAGAAAATCACACACAGAAAGGAAAATAAAAAGAGGTTTCGACACGCAGAACTGACGCGAATAATTGGCGCGACTGACTCTGTCCTGAGGTCGACGAACAATAACAGCTGTTCATTCACCCTGTACATGTTTCTTGAACCATTCTCATATTCAATTTGTTTGTTTTAATTGAGCCGGTTTCTCTATATTACTACTTTTCTTCTTTTTCCTCAAATAGTCGACGAAGGTCGCATTTATTCTCTCGAGGAACTTTTATTCCAGGACTATTTCCCCGTTGAAATTCTTACTTCCTCTACTTAATGGACAGATCGGTCAAATTTATTAGAAGATGATTGAATCCGGGAAGTAAATCGAAACTTAGATCGCTAAGCGTTGTGTTTGTGACCGACCGTGGTCTATTTCATAATCATAAAGAGAAGAATCAAAAAACGTGATGATCGTAAGGCCTTGTTGATGGCCTAAGGGTGGCCGATGCCAGTTTCTCTTTCGTTACTTTCTCAACCTGTGATTTGATGCTGGTGTTGTGTTTTCTTCCAATACCTTCTAATATCAGTCATCAATCCACGACATGTTGGTCAATTTTATTGAGAAAATCGATGTCGATGGACAAACTTCTTAAGAGCGGGCCAAACAACAAAAAGAAAAAAAAATTGTTGAGCCGAACACATTGAGACATTGATTCATAATTCGAATTTTTACTCTTATTAGAAATGAAGTGGCGGGATGTGTTGCATCCTTTGAAAACTGCCACGGTTTCATTGCAAATGAGAAACAATGATGTATGCTTTACAAGTGCAAAAATAATAAGTAACTTTATGCATATTTATTGCATATGTGTTCGATTCTTTTGCATATGAAAAGTTTTTAAATCAATTTCTATTTAAATTCTCACAACTGTATTTTCCATATGCCAAAAAAGAAACACTTCTTAAATTAATTTTCTTAAAACACTGAAATATTGAAAATTTCAATACTATTATTTTTAAATCTGCGTATAGAACCTCTAAGCATCTCGTCCTGTCTGTCACTAGTTTAGGAGATGTAGAATATATATTCAAAATGTCGACGTAATGGAATCTGGACACGCGTTAAACGTTTATATCAAAAGAGATTGAAGAAAAGTTCGGATACAGAATCACTTCTGAATAATTTCCCTGGCCCTCTTTCGAAAAAAATTTGAACTATTTTTTTTTTCTGTACTAAAAAAAAATCCCCTTTCGTGAGAATAACTACTTCGCAAACCACATTCAAATATAACAATTTCTTGAATTTTTATGAATTTTTAAACTATTTACAAAAATTTAAGGGACACCCTTTACTATTTGTCTTAATAAATCCACTCGAACGGATTTCTTCTGTCCAACCTTGAACCATGCGTAAGTTTCCCTGCATCACGTGACTCTTTTCCCATTAGTATTCAAGCCTTTTCTGCCTGTTCATCGTAGTTGGCCACCGTCCAAAATAACAAAGGCATTCTCAATGTTGTTTTCAATTGAAACTTGTCATAAAGGAAAGACTGGGCGATCCCAATGTGATGACGTTGTTACAAAATTGAGATAATAACGGTCGAAAGTGCAGCTCGAAATAGATATACGACGACATCGTCCTAAGAGTCCTTTGTTGTTGTTTTTTCGAAGAGAGCCCAAGCGAGATGACTCCTGCGGACGATACCGGCTCCAAACCGTTCAGTGTTGCCGATGTCATTCTGTTGGTGACCGTTACACTTCTTGCGACGGTGTACTATGTGTTCCGCAAGAAGAATCAGGACCGCATGCTACCACCGGGACCATATTGTTTACCCGTCGTGGGATACGTACCTTTCATGACATTCAAACCGTACATGAAACTTAACGAACTCAGCGAGAAGTATGGCCCTATCTTCAGGTAAGGTTTATTGTACGTGTGTGTATCGCTGGTTTTGAAACTTTTTCATGCGACTACTTACTATGAGCTCTCCGAAAATCTGATCTGGCCTGCCTACAGCAAATACTGTACGAATCTGAAAAATCTGTACACGCTCCTCATGAGTTTCCAAAATCAGTAAACGAGTTCCCGAGCTTCCAAAACCATTGGCCTTTATCTCATGCCCAGCAAAAGGGATCTTCTAAAACGAGCATTGCTTGTCTATGCTGCCTGCAACTGGCGTATTGACAATACAGCTGCCACCAGTATTATGTGAAAGAATAATTTTGTGGAGTAATTTCACTCCTCTTCAAAATTATAAGAGATATTTTTGTGAAATGAGGGGTATTTTTTTTATCACTGAGAAATAACTTTAACTCTAAACTCTATTAAAAAAATTACCTAAAATTTAGGAGGAATTAATTGAGGAGTATTTTCACTCCTCAATGAAATTTGTAGGAGTAAAATTGAATTTTGGTGAACACTGGCTGTCACCCCCCCCACCCCCCCCCCACCCCCCCCCCCCACCCCCACCATGCATTGAGACGATCCCAGTTCTCAATAACTATCAACTGACAGACTGAGGAAGAAAGTCTGACAGACTTTCCTTAGCGCGTATCATTATCGTGACCGTGACCGTTGAACGTTATACAAAGCGCCGAGCTCAAAAGAGCCCCCATTTTCCTTCATTGGTATAAAATATGACATAAAATGATAATATTTGAAGGAGGAAAAGAAAAAAGATAAGAAATCTCATCTGATAAAACTGATAATAAAATCTTCCAACCGCACCTCAATATGACAACTTCTCAATTTCTCATGATGATATCTTAAAGTATTTACGGACTTTCTGCCCACTCTGTACTTCGGTCAATGAAAATCGCCTGTTTGTGCATTTCTTTCAGTCTCAGACTTGGCAACAAGTACACGGTGGTCCTAAACGACTACGAATCCATCAAGGAAGCCTTCGCGCAGGACGCATTCATCGGAAGGCCTCCGGAATCCCCTTTCGAATTGTCTGAGGAAACCATAAGTAAGTAGACCTACTCTTTCCTACGTTTCTAAAATTATTGCTGCATGAACAAAAGATGCAGGGCAAAACACAAGAATTTATAACTTCTTTCTCTGATTCACTCAAATATGGCTTTCATTTATTATCGTTTATGAATCTTTTTCAGAGAGTGGAGCGATTAATGGCATCGCGTGGAAGGAGCAAAGAAGATTTTCCCTCCAAATACTCCGTGACTTGGGAATGGGAAAATCTGTGATGGAGCAGCATGTGAGGGTGAGTACGGGCATAACTGTTTCATCGTAACGCAAGGGTGCTCAACTTTTTTGGAGCATGTGGGCCACTTAAGTGATCTGGAACAACGTCCTAGATCACTTAGGTGATCTGTAAATATTCTGGGGTCAATTAAGTAATCTTGAAATATGACGCGGGCAACTTGAGGGATCAGAAACAGCACCCGAGGTCACTTGAGTGATCAGGGAATGTATCGCAGGCCACTAAATTCAAGTGTAAATGTGTCGCGGGCCACTTAAGCGAAGTTGAACTTCACCGTGGGTAACATGGGTGATTTGTAAATATGCTGCGGGTCGTTTAAGTGATGAGGAAATGGAATGGCGTAGAAAGAGCAATAAATATTCTCCCTCCAAATTCTCCGTGACCTGGAAATGAGAAAATCTGTGATGGTGTAGCATGTGTGGAGATGAGTAAGGACATCACAGCAAAGCTCGATTTTCTTAAGAGCAGGTTTTTTGCGCAGTGTACAACGTTAGTGCCCCATTGCATGAGACACGCTCCCTGTTCATTCACCAATCGGAAAAGCAGTATGACCTGTTTTCCTACAGAGCGAAACACGCCTCACGTCAGTGCTTTACGTTGGGCGTGACTGGCAATTTGGTGCTAGCGAAGTCGAATGCGTCGTACGCCGTGCGTTTCACCAATTTTCTGTGCATTTTTGTTGTGTTTAGTGTGTTTTTATTGCTCACGTATAAAAAATACGCTGATATGTTATCCCAATCCATGACCCGTGGGACAAATGTGATCTTCGGAGTCATCTGATGCAAGCCCATGAACTCAATCCTAATTTTGTGAAAATGAACTAAGGGTCATTTTTATAGATCACTCAAGTGACCCGCGACACATTTACAGAACACTTTAGTGACCTGTGGTGCAATTCCACATCACTTGAGTGACCAGCGGCATGTTTACAGATTATTAAGAGACCCACGACACAGTTTCAAAGCACTTAAGTGGCCCGTAGTACAGTTCCACATCACTCAAGTGGCTCGCGACACATTTCCAAATCATTTAAATGACTCGTAGAACATTTACAAACCAGAAAAGTGACCCGCGACATATTTACAGATCACTTAAGGAGCCCGCGACACGTTGTCAGTCAAACCAATGAAGTGGCTCGCGCTCACCTTAAGGTTGAGGTAGACCAGGGCTGGCCAATTTTTGTCCGTTCGAGGGCAACGTAGTGGTCAACTGCAGCGTCGCGGGTCGCATGGGAGATGCCACTCCGGCGTATAAGGCCCCCCCCCCCCCCGTGAGAAAATTCTGCGTACGCCAATGCACGTGGTGGTACTGAATGAATGAACGCCAGAACTTTGCCACTGGATTTATCCCGTTGTCACGATCTCTTCCAGCCCAACTTCGTGGCAGACTTCGGAACACTTTATTTTGAATCAAAAAAGAAAAGGAGAAAAAATAACAAACATACAAAATTTTTGCAACATATTTTCTCCCAACAATTAGGTACTGTCACGATTAACAAATTTTATGGTGATTGCAGAGAGATCAGAGTGGGCTCAATTTTTTGTGATTACAGAGACAGTGATTAACGAGATCGGGTTGGGAGTTGGAGAAAAGTTCCGGGCTTTCGTTAAGAAGGATGAATGTTCATATATTGGGATGAAGGTATATTCTAGAAGCAATTGGAGGGGAGCCCATGCCATCTCGACTGTTATCTTACACTTGTTATATTATACAGGGTATTCTGTTAATGGACCCACAAACCCAGAGGGTTGTTAGTAGACATCAAGAGGAACAAAAATTGCAATGGTGACGTAAACCACGTTGAGAGGGTGAAAATCGCGAAAAACGCATGCAGGTTCCTACGTCACGCTAAAACGACAAAAAGTACATTACAATAATAACTACAAAAAGATTGATTTGATTAATATTTACAAGAGTTGTTGGAAGTGGTGGCCGCTAAGGTCATTGCACAGTCTACAACGACGAAACAACGATTCCCGGACGCGCTCGAAAATACTGTGTATGCTTTTGACGTTTGCCGCAGCGACGACAATGCGCGCTATGAGATCCTCCGGTGTGTCCACGGGCGTCGCATAAACGAGTGATTTAAGGTGACCCCATAGGAAAAAAGTCACACGGATTGAGATCCGGCGAACGTGGAGTCCAAGCAACGGGTCCCGCGCTTCCAATCTACCTCCTTGGGTATGTAACATCGAGGTGATTACGCAAATTACCTCAATAGTGCTAATTTACGTCGTCCGCAGTGCGTTTCGCGACGCTGCTTAAGTCAGATATGGTGAGCGAACCCACGAACGCATTTAGCGATCAACTGACATCCACTTTTCTTCTCCTCTGGACCACGGTCGGAAATAAGGGGGGGCACCTCCCCCCACCCCCGCGTCAAAGGTGAAATCGACTGATCTAATGTATATATGTATATATAAATTGACATCATCATCATCATCGTGCCCCCCCCCCCCACAGTTCCAATTCTGTCTCCACCTATGCTCTGGACTCAGTCTGCATGCGTTTTTCGCTATTTTCACCCTCTCATCGTGGCTTGCGACACCATTGCAATTTTTGTTCCTCTTGATGCTTACTAACAACCCTCCAAGTTTGTCGGTCCATTAACAGAACACCTGTATACATAGGATACAACAAACAAACAACATGAAAATCTTATTGTACAATATAAAATATCCATCGGAGAGAGTCATCTCTCTCGCTCACCACCTTGTTGGTGAGCAAATGGGTTTGATAATTTGTGGACTAGAAACCAGCATCAGTTTCAGTTGGTTGAGTTCACTCGCTCCGGTGGATTTATTGAAAATATACAAAATAGAAGTATTGTGTGGGGGAATATATACAATTAGGGGGATCACCCGTGGCATCTCGCTTAGCACCTTATTCGGTAAGCAACGTGAATACGACAGTATGAGTACGCACGTGTGTTTCGGGCATGAAATGCATGAATAACTTGAATAGAGGAAAGAGAAATACTCATATACACTCATTCATATACATGTGTATAACTGCCAGGTCGAGTCGTCTCGCTCTAACCCTATTATAGTGAGCAATGTGGGATTAGTTTAAATGGGGATTGTCTGGAGAGAGCTTTAGCTAAGGATCAGCTTCAGTCTTGTTGTTTTGGTTGACTCGCTCTGGCTGGTTATATTTATAAAAAAACATGAATATATATATATAAAATAAAAGCTACATGTAATGGTTATTATGAAACCATTCTTGTCCACTGGCCTAGCACCCCGCTAGAAGCACTGAATGGAGGACACTCGTGATTATCACATTTACATCATTGTTACAGGAATGTCATAGAAATTCTTGTTCGGGTCCCGTTAGTACATGCTATATCTTGTACATGTAATGGTAATGTGTTAGTAGCGCCTCGTTGAGCATTTTGCCTGTTGTGGCGTTGTATTTGTATTTAGTGGCAGTTATGTGGATATGATTTGTGTTGCTGCTTTTATCTATTTCTATTTTTCTCCCTTACTTTTGCAAAAGTTAAAGGCATTATTTTATGAATCTGGTGGACAGATTTTTTTGTTTTTCGTTAGCGTGTATATATTTGACAAGGCTTTTAATCCTTGCTGCTGTGTTTTTGTTTGATTATTTGAGTGAACCATTGTTTTCTGAATATTTGTACATGTGTAGATGCTTTGTAAGTTTGCGCTCTATGGCATAGTAAACTGGAGTACCCACCATACCGCAGGCACATTTGTCTGTTTGGCGGCAATTCCGCTCATGTAGATATTTAGGGGAATGGGCCATGCTATGAAGATAGTTACCTTCCTATTTCAGTGTGCATGTGTGGTGTAGCAGTAGTAGGTAGGGGCTTGGGGATCCATGATGTTCTTAAGTCAGCCACCTCGTTGGGCAATTTGCCTGTTGTGGCGTTGTATTTGTATTTGTATTTGTATTCAGTTTAATGTGCTGTATGTGACTCGAAGGACAATTTCGTGCACTTTCCTAGCTGTTGTTCCTTGGTCCCAAATTTGCTGCTTTTTCTAGAGGGTCTCTTGTTTAAGTTGTCGTTTCAGGAGCGTAAGTGGGATAGGGTTATCAAGTTTGTTGTCACAGTTGATGGCAGCTTTGATGTGGTGTTACTGGATAAGACGGACCAGCTTTGCTTGGATCAAGCAGAATATCTGTATAAGTGAAAGGACGCACGCTCACACTATTATTTAGTGCTCCTGTATATCTATAAAATTAAAATGAGCCAGATTTGCGGTACATGCATTCTGATAACCTGAGCTACTTTCTTCAACCAGAATATCGTTATTTCGATTTGAAGAAATACCAGTCTGGTTCAACGTGGGGTGCCACCAATCTGCCATGTCACAATTCAGAGATGAATAGTTCTGTATTCGGCACAAATGGTCATTGACCGGGTGTCGAGTTCCCTTGGTCGCCGGCATGATATCAACCCCACTATCAAATATACATTTTTGCCCTTCGGAATTATTATGTTCTGTATAGTCTAGTAGGTTGAAGTTTTCAGGTGTCACAATGAGGTCGCATTCACATAGAAAAAGTTTCATCATAGTGAGCAGAAACATCAAATATGCATTCAATTACAAATAAAGAGGAAGCAACAGCCAACCTACTAAATAGGTGGCGGGAAAAAATGACCCATCATACAAACTTTCTGAGCTATATTTGTGTGTTCGAAAAAGCAGTGTGAGCAGAATATAGTAAATTATTTTGTTACCAAGAAATAATGAATGCAGGCACAGTAAAAGCTCCCAACAACGGCCACTAAAAACGGGACCGTAAAAATGTGGCCGTTATTGTGAGTGGTAGTTTTGTTTCTGGGGAAAAAAAACCATCAACAAAAAATTTGCGATCCACGTACATAGCATGTGGAATGACAGTCCATTCTGTAACTGATTACTATAGTTATATAATTGATTGTATTATAATATATGAATATATTTTGATAATATTATAATAATTGATAAATCGAACTACAGCACTATTATGACATCCTGAAATTCAGGCTTGCAGTGCTAAGGTAGAAAACAACAGGCGAGAATATCCGATATGGTCCAAGACGGTGTACCAACAACCCCAAATAATTCTTTGTTCACGCTGGGCTATGAACTAGACCTTATTTCCAGTGCGTTTCAAGTCCAATCCAATAGCTGAAGCCATAGGCATGCATACATACATACATTCTTGTTTAAAAAAAAGGAAAAGATTGCCACATCTCTCTCAAAAAATTAATACCCTTTTCATTTCTATTCCTATTTGCGAGCACCATTTTTTAGACGGTACCATCCCTTGGAGTAGGGAATGCAGAATAAACAAAGGGCTTCTATTAATCGGATCACTTGCATATCCCTCTATGCTGATAACAGGTCACTTCTGTTGTTCTCTATATTATCTCATCAAGTTTTTTTTCCTCTCTACTGCCAATATGGCAACGTGCCCTGTACGACCAAATCCTTTTCTATTGTTCACCTCCACAACAAGGCGCCATCTCTCATGTGGTGGCATTATAAATTGAATTGATACTCTATTTCTGTAATCTACTTCTATATTCTATTTCTATCAATCTACTATAGAGATTATGTAAAATTTAGTTTAGTATGTGATGGAAGCAAAAAATATTTTTTAGTTTATTTGAAATAGTTTTAATATTTTTTTTTATGCCGTTCAAATCGCATGAACTTTAGTTCATCGAGACGAAAACGTGGATATCCAATTGATAATAAATACACTAACAGGGTTTTCAAAAAGGGAGCCGCTGTATTTTAGGGTGATACGAAACACCTTGAGAGAGTAACATTATACAGTAAGACTTCAGTATAACGTTGACCACGTTTAGCGTCATCCCGCCTATAGAGTCGGTTTTTTGTTGTTTTTTTTTTTTGTCCTGCTAGTACAATTTGTAAAATATTTTATTCGTTATTATGTTACCCCGCTGATGAAGTCATTTTTATTCGGTCCCGAGGAGAGAACGTTATACCGAAGTATGGCTGTAATATCAATTAAGACAGTAGTTTCGAACGGTGAGTCACGTTAGAGTACTTAGAGATCAGAAAGGGTTTGCCGCTAACTTCAGATATTCTTTTCATCACTTCGGATTTTTGCTCACCAAAAAGTTCTTGTGGAGAACACAATATTTAAAATTCAGCCCATCACATCGTTTGAATCTCGCACTAGACTCTAAACACTATTGCGGTAGTGTAAAAATTTGATGAAAATAGATAAAAAAGTAGGTCGAAAATTTATTTTCCTATATATTTAAAAATACGATCATATTTCGATGAGACGACGACTAGTTCGGTGTTTCACAAACATTTTCGATACAGGCATTTTTCCTTCGATAACATAACATAGAAAAAACTTAGTCATTACTAGGGTCCGGAAGTTCAGGCAAAATGCCATAAATGCCTTTCTTTGCCTATTTGCAAGCTTTTTTGAAATTTTCGTGCCATAAATGTCTATTTTAACATAGTTTTAAGTTTATTAGGGAATTTCGGAGGAAATAATCTGTAAAACTTGGATATTTTGGGCATTGAGATCTTCAAAAGAATTTCTCTTTTAAAAGTTTTCCAAAACACTCAGTATTAATTATCTACAGAAAGCCCGACCCTCCTTCCCCCAACTTCCTTCCAGCCCCATTTAGACGTAACCAAGAGATCTGAGAGATTGGTTTTGGCGTGCATTAATAACTTTGCTCTGACCCGATGGTGTTAGACATGAATGATTTTGTTTCAGAGAAACGCAACACGTATTACAAAAGCAGACGAAAATAAGATAATTCTGGTTCCATGGCTTCACATGTCTCGCTCAATCATTAGACTGCGTTGCATGTCTATAGCGGGCCGATGATTGTGTGTGTGTGTGCCAAGAGGTCATCAGTTGATGTCATGGCTCACACTAGGCGGGGTAAGAGCAGACAGAGCTCTGGGGGCCCATGTTGTTTTGATTTTTTTTTTTTGAACCATAAATGAACCCCAAACAACCATGTCTATTTATTAAACACACATATTTAGCATTCGATCAAATTGACAAGAGTCGCCCTCAGGGGTGTGTGAGAGATGCGGCTACATAGGGCCCCGCGATGGAAGGAATCCCGCATGCATGGTAATATGAAAAAAAATTAACTTTTTACAAAAATATAACAAGATAGCCATGTTTCAACTATAGAAATGATAAAAATTATTCCAAATAATATAATAAATAAACGAGAATTAGTCGCAACTCGAGGGAACCCCACAGATAATTTTCTCATCCGACTCCGCACCTGGTAATGGTGGCCCTGGAATTGGCCTAATCCTGAGGGCGTAGTAACATTTTATTTTGGACTTGAAATCAATTTAATTTGGATTATAATGCAGTTATTATAAACTTTAATTAAAACAATAGATAAATTAAGTGCAACCGATTTTTAATCTAGTTTTTGGACCCTTAATACCTTTGCTTTTAGTTATTTTTTCTTCCTTCCAAAAATTATAAATTCCTTTTTTAGAGCCTATTTTAGGCATTTTTAGTTCCTTTTTGCCTGCCTATTTCGACCATTTTTAGTGCCTAAACTTCCGGGCTCTGGTCATTACAATTAGCAGTCGTTACAGTTTTGTGAAAACTACGTATGCAGTATATCAAGCCAATAGTAAGATGTCCATTCAAATAAACTTATTCAATTTTTACCTATATGAGCGTCGTTATTATTATTTTGCTATTTTTAATTTCAAGAAAAAATAACAGAAAAAAGTTCTAATTTGAAAAAGGAACCCCTTCCCCCAATTTCCTACATTTCAATTTTGTGGAAGCTCGTGAACGATGCCGAGCACGTTCGCAGAGTGCCGAGTGAATATAATTTTTGGAGTAAATAAGTCTTAAATATCAGATACCTGACTGAATTGCTGCATTTAAACGCTCGTATCATCCAGTGCAAAACAGAAGTTTTTGTTAAAGATTCTTAATGATGGCCAGACGTCCTGTTTTCAGGGACCGTATCGGTTTATAACTAAATTTTAGAGGTATCGTGAGTTCGATACCCGGTTCGTCCTTGTCAGAAACTTTCCGACACAGGGGTACTACACAAACGGCGACATGATCACCGGAAAAGATTGCTACAGCAGAGTCCCACATCGAGGGGTTAGGGCATCAATCATTCGGGGAGTATTAGAAAAGTCTGTCGTTCGGAATCGGCAATGAATTGTGGGTCCCAGTCTAATTAGCCCTCGTGTGCAGAAAATGACCATGAGGCGACAAAAATGATCAAATGACATTTTGAGCTACTACAAATCACAGTGAAAAAACAAATTTAGGAAAAAAAATCGTTCATCATGGCGTGGTGACCATATTTCGTTAGAAAAATATGGGAAATTAGAATTTTATAAAGAAAAATAAGGGACATCACTGAAAATTTTGGCAAAACTACCAACTGTTTTAAAATTTCTGAAAAATTAACGAGGAGTTGAGAAGTGACGGGATACAAGAAATCGCAGCGAATTGAACTCTAATTAATTAATAATTATCAAAATACTTTATAAATTATGAAAATTATCTTGATTATCTTGATTCACAATTTCAGTAAAAATTTTAAATCAAAATAGCTTAAAAAAATAGGAATATTCTGTAAAGGAAGTCAGAACGACCTAATTTATATGAAAATACGAGAATGTCCCGTAAAATACGGGGCACGTGGTTACCCTACTGATAATGTGCTGTAAATTAGTGTAATTATTTTTCAATTATGCTGATATATGTGGGATGACTATATATTTCTCAGAACAAATCCGTATTTTCACGTACTTTTGACCATCCCGAATTTTTGGAAAATGTACCGTTTTTTCTATGCATTTTCAACTAAGCCAACTTGAATTTTTATTCTTCATTGAAATAAAGTATTAAAACTATCTTCTCCTAACTCATATACTAATACGGTAATACGACTATAAATAAGAATATTCATCTCGCATATATCCCGTGATATACATGCTACTAAGCATCACGAAAGTGACATGCTTTCGTACTACACTGCTCAAAACAATTAGGGGAGCACATGGTTTTAACAAAATTACGCAAAGATGTATACCGATAACATACATAAAATGAATCATCCATAATTTAAAGCCTAGCAGGAAACGGAAGAAGAAAACTTCATATGCAAATCAAAGTTCATGACGTCAAAAACCAGAAAAAGGAGATAAGGGCAGAAATCGGGATGTTGCAGAAACGTCTGTTTTACTGCCGTAACTGTGAAATTCGATTGCGCAGTATTTTTTTTTGAGACAAGGTGACTTGAGGATGTCTCAACAACGTGATTTACCGGAATCCATGGCATCGCGTGTTATAGGCAGACTGGAATCCGGGCAAACACAACGTAGTGTCGCGGACGCTGTTGGAGTCGCCAGAAGTGTTGTTGAAAGGCTGTGGAATCGATTCCAAGAAACAGGAAATGTTAGACGTCGACCAGGGATAGGTCGGCCACGCGCCACTACAGCAACTGATGACCGGTATATACGGTTAACAGCCCGTCGAAACAGAACAGAGAATGCTACGCAGCTGCAAAGACGGTTGCTCTTGGCAACAGGACGAAGGGTGTCCAGCCAAACAGTACGTAATCGGCTTCATAAGGGAGGGCTCTATGCACGTAGGCCAATAGTCTGCATTCCGTTGACCCCACGCTACCGTGCGGCCCGAAGAAGATGGGCTGCTGAACATCGAGATTGGGAGCAACATGATTGGAGCCAAGTGCTGTTTACAGACGAGTCCCGAATCAGTCTGGAGTGGGACACCCGACGTGTTCTGGTATGGAGGGACAGGGGCACTCGAAATAACCCCGCATTCGTTCGTGAAAGGTCACAATACAGACGAGCTGGTTGGATGGTATGGGGTGCAATCTCGCATAGGCGGACGTACGGACCTGCATATCATTCGGAATGGCACTTTGACGGCCCGAAGGTATGCAGACGAGATACTGCGACCTCATGTCATCCCTTACGCTGGAGCCATTGGAGATTCCTTTGTTTTCCAGGATGATAATGTCCGACCGCATAGAGCTCGTCTGGTGGAGAACATGCTTGAAGCTGAAACAATACAGCGTATGGAATGGCCAGCGTGCTCTCCTGACCTGAATCCTTGGACGACGCATTGCTGCGCGACCAAGGCCGCCTGTTACTGTCCGAGACTTGCAGATTGCACTTCTTGAGGAGTGGAACGGTATTCCCCAAAGTCTGATCGATAACCTCATAACCTCATCGCATCCATGGCAAACAGGTGTGCAGCAGTCTTAGCTGTTCGAGGAGACCACACGCCCTATTAAAACTCATGCATCATGTCTAAACAGTACTTTTTTTTATCGTTTACATGTAACCAAATTGTTGCCCTAAATCATCTTTTCATGTTTTTTCCATATTTTCAAAGAATTAAAGCTTAATTCCAAATTTGTTTACGTCTTTTTTCTGTATTGCGCATTGATACGCGTGTACTATCCATTGTAGGCCAATACGTGGCTATCTCGCACGGTTTTCTTCACTTTTTTGCTTGCTCCCCTAAGTGTATTTAGCAACATGTGTATCACGGACCTATTTGGCATGTTGATATCGTATAAATATCATCGTGATATATATATATAAATATATTTTTTATTATTTATTTATTTATACAATATTGTTTGGCCGAGGCCTACACAAGAGGATGCGGAATTATATATCAAATATATATAAATAAAAAATATATATAAATAATATATATATAAATATATATATATAAATTATAATTAGATATATATAAATTATATATCAAAAGTGTCGATTGATGGTACGAGAAAATTCAGAAATCGTAGTGCAATCTACAATATTTGATGGTAGGCTGTTCCAGTCGATAATAGTTCTTGGGAAAAAGCTAAATTTGTGACAATCTGAACAGGCAAAGATGGGCTGTAATTTTTTGGAATGATTGAGTCTAACAGAGAAATGTGAAGGTTGGATTAGAATATTGGATGTGTCAATATTAAAAACCCCATGGAGGAGTTTGTAAAGAAAAGTTAAACGAGAGATAAGTCGAAGAGAGGAGAGCGGTTGGATATTGAGTTGTCGCTTGAGACATGTGAAGATCAACAGTTGAAAATGAAACGAGTGGACTTATTTTGGATAGATTCTAATTTGTCCATGCTGGTTTGGGTGTGGGGGTCCCAGGCTTCACAGGCATAGGAGAGGGCAGGGAGAATATATGTTTGGTAGCACAAGTGACGAACATGACGAGTGGAGTATTTTAGGTTACGGTGAAGGAAAAACAGTTTTTGGAGACATTTATTAAAGATATAATCAACGTGAAGGTTCCAGCGGAGATCGGAAGAGATTATAATGCCCAGGTATTTATATTGGGAAACCTCAGAAATCAAAGAGTCGTTTATAAAATAGGGGAATTCGTGAGGGATTCTTTTACGGGTCACTTTCATAAAAACAGTTTTTGAGAAATTGAGGGGTAATTCCCAGGTTGAGCACCATTTGGAAATAATATTAAGGTTGTGTTGGAGAGATTCTTGGTCAGAAAGATTTGACACTGTTTTATAGATGACACAGTCATCAGCGAAGAGTCTAATGCGGCAGTTCATGGAGTCGGGTAGATCATTTATGTAAATTAAAAATAATAAAGGCGAGAGGACCGAGCCCTGGGGTGTACCAGATTTGACATGAAGAAAAGGAGAGTTCTGGCTCTTGTACGAGACAAACTGGCTACGGTTAATAAGGAAGGCCTCCACCCATTTCAGCAGTTGAACATTTAGTCCAAGGTATGAAAGTTTTAGTAGAAGTTTATTATGGGGCACCCTGTCAAATGCTTTGGAAAAATCTAGGAAAATTATGTCGGATTGGGGGTTTTTATCAATGGAGTCTGTTAAGTCATGTGTGAAAAGTGTTAATTGGGTAGATACTGATAACGATGATCGGAAACCATGTTGGTTAGGGAAGAAAAAGTTAATCGAATCGAGGTGGGTACGGATATTCTTGGCAATTATGTGTTCAAAGAGCTTGCAGCAAGAAGAGGTGATTGCAATAGGTCTAAAGTTGAGAGGGTGGGAGAGTGAGCCAGATTTATGGAAGTTTTTAGTTAGAAGTATTCAGTGAGACGTTGAATATAATGAGGATATAGTTGCAAATTTCATTGGCACAAAATTTTAGGATATGGTTGGGGGTCCCATCTGGGCCAGTAGAGTGGGGTTTTAATTTTTTTAGGAGATTCAGGAGACCGGCTTTAGAAAAGGAAATGGGACAGAAGTTATGAAGTGAATCGAAAAAGACGTATTGGGGGGGGGGGGGGTGAAGGATCAGAGGAAAAAACAGAAGAGAAGGCCCGGTTAAATTCGGAGGCAAGATCGAGGGGAGAGGTTAGATCCGAGTTGGAAGTTTTGAGCGAGGAGGTACCTGCTGATTTGGGGCGAAGAAAATTCCAAAATTTTGAGGGATTAGTTTTGAGATAGGAAGGCAATGAGTGGGATAAGTAGTTGGATTTGTGGCGAGAAATAAGGTCTTTGAGGTTACGGGTGGAGATCGAGATTTTGTTTCTGAGAGTAGAGGAGTCGTTAAATTTGAGTTTAGAGACGTTTTTCTTCTTTTGAGATGGATAATGTCACGGTTGATCCAAGGGTTAAAGAAGCTTTTAGATGAAGAGTATTTGGTAGGAACAGTGGCTTTACATTTATCGATAACAGCTTTGAATTTACTCCAGAGACGTTGAATATCGTTGGAAGAGGAGATGAAGTCAGGAAAGTGGGTACGAAGGATATTTTGCATGAGGGGGTAGTTGGCCTTGTTGAAGTCAAGTTTTCTGGCGCGAAAAAAGGGAGGGATGTTATGATGAAGGAAGAAATCTAAAAAAGGGATTTTGTGATCGGAACAGCCATCAAAAACTGAAAAATTGGAAACCGGAATTTTGTTGGAAACTGCAATTAGGTCTAATGTGGAGATTGAGTGATTGGATATTCTTGTGGGTTCCAAGATGGTTTGGACGAGGTTAAATTTTAGGAAAATGTCGAGAACTCTATTGTTAATACCATGGTTTCCCGAGATGGACTGCATTTTATGCCAATCAATACCGGGTAGATTCCAGTCACCGGCTAAAATTAAAAGATGAGAATTTTGAAATCGGTCCAGTATTGTTTCAAGTTCAATGAAGTAGTGAGGGTCCGAGACAGGGGGTATGTAAAGAGAGAAAATTGCGATGGGAGTGCAGTTGTGATGGTGCCATTCGGCAGCGACAATTTCAATATTTGATTCAAAAGGGATTTCAATTAGGGGTATAGAACTGTTGAAAACAAGGGCAACGCCTCCTCCACGTGTGTTTCTATCTTTACGAAAGGCAGAGAAATTCGGTGGTAGAAATTCCGTGTTGCTGATACTACTGTGCAACCAAGTCTCTGTAACCGCAAGAAAGTTGGGATTATGAGCTAGTAGGATGGATTCGAAGGAAGATATTTTGTTAATTATGCTTCTTGTATTAACTGTTCCGATTCTGAAGAGATTATTTCGGAGAGGAGAATGGGAGATTAAGGAGGAGTGAGGTTTCGAGGGGTGGGGACTAAAGGGAGAGGAGGTGAAGGTAGGGAAAGGTCAGAAGGAGGAGTAATGCTGGGAGGGGTTTGGGAAAGCGGGATAATATCATTAAGGCTGGGATCCCAGATGTATTTGATGTTATTGATAAGAGCAAAGTTATGAAAAAGTTTAACTTTCAGACCGGACTCACGGTATTTTTGGGAGGCCCCCCAGATTTGTCCACGTAGCCTGCGTGTCTCAGGTGAAAAGTCCTCTGAAATTGAGATGCTAGTGTTTTTTAATTTAAATGAATTTTTAAGGATTTCAGTTTTGGTTTTGAATTTATTAAATTTAATAATTGAAAGTCTGGGGCCTGGGATTCTTTTAGAGCCAATTCTGTGACAACGGTCGATGTCGGAGGCGGAAATTTCAAGTTCTAGGAGGTCTGAACAGCACTTAAGTATTTTAGATTCGAGGGTCGCGGTGGATTCAATGTCTGAGATATCCTCCGGTATGCCGCGAAAAATTAGGTTTGACCGACGTGAGCGGTCTTCTAGGTCGATAACCTTTGAGGCGAGAGAAGAACGAAGTTTGGAGAGGTCAGAGGAGAGGTCGGAGACTTGTTGTTGGAGATCCTCAATAGTTAAAATTTGTCCTCTACCGCACTCAGACGTTCAGATAATCCATTGAGTTGGACACTAAAGGAATCTTGCTTTTGGGATAGGAGCTTGAGTTGGTTTAGTATGGCAAGTTTGGTATCCTGGATATTGAGAAGGATGGAGGAATCGGAGGGGGAAGGATTGTCTGGTGCTTTCGAAGGGTCAGACAGGGAACTTGATCGTGTTTGAATTTGGGAAGCTTTGGGCGAATGGGTGACCCTTGGGCCGGGGTTTGACTCGATATCACCGGAGAGCAAAAGCAGTAGAAACAGGTGGGTAGGTAGGCCAAAGAACTGCTTATCGAGAGGAACAACCCTAAACAAAAAATGACTAAGGTAGGCCAAGACAAAAACAGACATGTGATAGGTAATGGAGCTATGGGAGGAACAAAAAACAAAGTACATGAGAAATTCAGATAAAGGATGCGAGATCGACAAGAGTGAACTTAAATTAAAAAACTTAAGAAAACCAAATAGAATACCGCGATTGATATATAAGAAAAATAAACTAACCTGTAGGAAAAATAATACTGGTATAAACATCTTGCGGAAAGATAATATGTCGATCTCGCAACCTGTAACATACTGTAGAAATTCGTTTATATAGCAGCCGGGGAACGCCCCGTGTTTGGGAGAGAACCGGTTCCAGGTGAGAGCATCAGGTGAGGAGAGATTCCACTTTGAGTGTGGGGAGGCGCGCCGACCTGTGAGCTTGAAAGAACAACATGGCTTGCGTCTGGAAGTTGAGGAAAAAAGATCAGCAATAGATGATCCGGCGATGTTTTTTTCGGTACGGGAACCGTAGAGAAAAAACGGTGAGTCGTGGCGTGTAGCACGAAAAAGATCTGTAGGAAAAATAATACTGGTATAAACATCTTGCGGAAAGATAATATGTCGATCTCGCAACCACATACGTTAAGTAATATAGTATTCGCGGAAATAAACTTGCAAGATGCAAAAACACAAATTATTTTGAGAATAATGCAAGATTCCAAAGAAATGGGGGATATGTAAACGAAGAAAATTGTATCGACATTTTAATATTAAAAATAAATAATCGTAAGAATTATATCAAATTAAAATCAATAAATATAAATAATTTAACTTCACAACGCTCAAGAGTACAACAATATACGCGAATTTCTCTTACATCGATTGGATTTTTATTCTTTATCGAGGAATTTCCCTTATCATTGAGGAAATTATATAATTTTTGTCAAAATATATTGCCATATGTTCATATTTTATATAATTTATCCCGCAAACTATTTCTTTTAGTATTTCAACAATAAATTAGTCGACATTTCAGTTCAAAATAGTACACAGAAAATGTAAAAATATTTTTGGCCAGGTTTTTGAGTAAATTACCCCACTATGCGACGTATAAACATGAAAATCCCATGAAGGAGATATTCAAGAAGGTCGTATAAACGGTATCTACTGTATTCCTATAGTTACACCTATATTGGTGATATGGGGGAAGTTTCAATACATAGGAAGAAAGGAAATCTAATCGAAAGATTACTCTATATTCACCAAGATATCGCAAAAGAAAGGATTTGTCCAAGTAAAGAATGGAGAAGGATTTGGTCACTCGGGGCACGACGATATCCATCTTTGCCGCACAGGGCACGAACACACAGAGCACGACATCTTCAGTATACGCGTCTAGCATTTTTACCCAGTAAAAGAAAGCACACATAATTTTTCCTCCAGTTCAGAAGGCGAGAAAACTTCCTTAAATTATTTTTCTCATCACGATATGCGTATTTTTTCCCTGAATCCATATCCAAAGTGGCTGTTATTCGGAAAATCTTTGTGATGAGGTTTCTCGTAATGTTGAGCCTATGGAAGAAGTTCGGTTCCAACAAAATGCGGCCGTTAAAGGAGGTTTTACTGTAGTGTGTAAATCAGGAAGTCTGCTGTCGGAACTGCTCGAATAATGACCACAAATTTGATACAAAGTGTTTTTACCTTGTCATTGGCCACATAAAACCATCTCGTGGGCGAGGTGTTGGCCACCCCTGATGTAGACGACAGAACAGCTGATGCGCCACGCTAGGAAAATACAAACATGTAGCGTAATGAAGCGACATGTTTCTGCTAACGTGAAATGATCGTATTCAGTTCACGTGACGCAAAAAAGCTGCTCCTTAGAAAACGCGGCTTAAGTGTCATCGTTAACATCGTTGTATAACATTCCAATCATTTTTTTTCATCTTTTATTTTTGATGTAGGAAGAGATCAACGAGCTGATCGACCGAATGAAAAACGAGATGGACGCCCGAGGAGTCGACGTGTCCAAGATGTTGGCACCCAGCATGTCCAATAACATCGCGTCATTGGTTTTCGGGAAAAGGAGGCGGTTCGACGACCCGAAAAGGATCGAGCTGGATCGCGACTTGAGAGACATCGGCCGACTCGTCGGTCTGACGGCCTGGTTGTTGTTCTTCCCGTGGATGAGGCCGATAGTACGTGCGCTGGGCTTTTCGAAGCAGGAAGACTTGTCGAACGCGTTGAAGAGGAACAAACGCTACATCGAGTGAGTACAGAAACAATCTTACCCGATAAATAAGATCTCGCTAAAAAATGAGCCCAAGTTAACATCATCATCTAGATGAGCGCGCGCGTACACAGTCAAACTCGTTTGTAGAGACATTGAAGATTCCACGAAATTTTGTTGTTATAACCGAGGTGTCGTTTCAACTGAGTTTGACGTTTTCGTCACACCTTTTTTTTTTTGACGAGAAATTTAATCAGAAGTAATCAAATACTACACATGAAGTTTTAATTTATTCATGAAGGCGGACCATCAAGAAAAATACGGGATTGTAAATCAAGATAATTAATACGGGGCTTCGCAAATTCTCACCAAATATGTTGCTGAATGTCGGTGAAATCGCCAAATGTTGTTTATAAATGACACTTGCCGTGAAGCACAGTGCTACAGCAAGATTGTTAAAATGTATTTCACGGGAAAAAAAATTAAATTTGGCAAGTATGTGAGATGAATATTTAAGTAATAAGTTTAGTCACATTCATTATAACACAATTTGCAAATCATGCAAATTACCTGCATTCTTGGTTCTGGTAAGGATTGGGAATCGAAACAAGCTTCGTCAAAAAACGGGACATTTTTAGAAGAAAAAGTTAGGCATGAATGGAACAACAGGCGAACATGCCCTTAACCCATTAACGCCGGTTGGTAAGAAAATTTCTCATTCTAAATTTCAAGTTTCTTCTTTGCCAATAAATGGAGGAAGTGGTTCCATTCGTTATTTTTTGTTTTTAAAAAAAATCAAATTCTTCGTTAATGAGTTAATGTGATTAGCTCTAATCTTAGGAGTTTTTCGAAAAATACACAACGGTGAATGAATTGAATTATAAAGTAATAATATCCATTATATGAATGTCCACTATATAAATAATATCCATCATCCCTTCAGTTGACGAAATCTGGTGTTGGTTGTGTGTACTGTATGCACATTAGTATAACATAAAGATATCTTCAGAACCTCATCTTATCCTATAAATTCTTATTTATCCGATTTTGGAAGCTGTTTATTTTAGCCTTTAGTCAGTTTTGCCTTTTTACGTTCCTCGATGTTTCGAAAAATTTATCTTCAAATTTTGGGCGGTACTTGGAACGAATCAAACGATTTTCTAGGGAGACCTATGGGAAATCACGTTTCAGCTTACGAAGATTTCAGCTAACGAACGTGATTCTGCAACGGATCATCTTCGTTATAAAAGAGGTGTCACTGTCATCTATTAACTAATCTCATTCTCATTGAATTTGACAGCGATGAGATATCCGAGCATCAGAAGAGTCTCGACAAGAACGACGTAAAAGACTACATCGACGGATACTTGTTGGAAATCGAAAGAAAGAACTCAATCAGTGACACGACATTCAAACGTAATTGACGATTTCCTCTTAATAACGAACAGCTAACAGTCTTTAAACAATTCTTTCTACTGTACTTTCTTCTTCACCATATTTAATTTCAATTTTTTTCCCTCTCAAGCTGCATTACTGTTTTTCTTTTTTCTGGCAGTTCCCGTACTGAGAGACTTGGTTGGTGGTTTTTTTGGAGCCGGGAGCGAGACCGTGAGGATCTCGGTGGACTGGCTGCTTCTGATCTGCGCCGCTCACCAGGACGTGCAGGCGAAGGTCCACGCCGAAATCGAGACCGTTTTCGGCACGGAGAGGTTCCCTTCCAGAGAAGACCAGAAGTTGATGCCGTACACCAGTGCCGTCATCATGGAAATGATGCGCTGGATCACGATCATCCCCGTCAATTTGTTCAGATAGTAAGCGAATAATGCAAAAAATTCGATGGAACGAGAATGTTGCTATTACTAGTCATTTGAGATGAGCGTGAACCATTAACGAGCTAATGTCAAAGATACTCATTGCTTGTAGCGAGAAATCACGCGATACTCTGCAATTTACCGAAACGAAAATCCATCGAAGGTAAATTCACCGACAAAACTCCGCCATCGAGTGAGTGTCTGAGTCAGTAAGCGAGCGGATGACAGAGAAAGTGATTGACTGAAAAACGAACGAGCAAGGGAGTGAGCGATTGGCATAGTCAGTCAGCAAGTGAGCATCATTAGCATCAGAGTTCGGGGTAGAGTGAGTGCTCGAGCACCTACAGTATTTTGCAGCACCGGTACGAGCAAACACAGAATCAATAACTCTCCTAGATAAAGATCAAGTACCCATTTTTTTTGGTAGCGATTCAGTGACCGAATTACTTGCTCACTCACTCCCTTACCGCACACCAACTCCGATCATATATCACCATACGGCAATTTCCAACCAGAGGAGTTGGGTGGGAAATGAAGGTTCCATCCATCGGTGGTCGCCCCAGGTTCGGTAGGTAAAGAACTTGCTTCTAACGTTTTACGCCCGGATTCGAACGCATGGACCTTGATGGTAACCTTCTCAGTGGAAGACGAGCACCTTGCCACGGAGACACTCGGGCGCTCTCACTAGCTTGCTGACTCACTCAGTTTCTCACTAGCTTGCTGACTCACTCAGTTTCTCACTAGCTCACTGACTCAGTAGCTCACTTCCTTACTCGTTCACTGACACATTCATTCATTTGCTCACTTACACGAGCACTAGCTCATTCACCGACCGATTCCGTCATTTGCTCGATTGTTCACTGGATTGTCGTTCACTATTCACTTACTTGCTGACTCGGCCACTCACTCATTCGCTCACCGTCTCGGTTATTTACTCACACAATCACTGCTGACTACTCAGTCATTCACTTGCTCAATTGTTAATTTTCTTTCGGTCATCCACTTGCTTACCCATTCTCAAACTTACTCAATGGTTTGATCACTCACTGAATCTCCGTTGAATTGTTGGTGAAATTGGCGTAAAATTTTTCCGTCACGAGGCTACATAATTCTTGATCAGTCTTGTGTTGCTTAATTTTTGATGTACGCATATAAACAAGGGCTGCTCGAGTAAAAATCTTTACCCATGTGGGCTCTATTTTCGGCACCCCCGACTACGTTTGGGGATTTGGCGCCTCTCTGCATATAAACGTTCCGTGCGTTGACTGAGGTTTGGCTTTGAACATCACGACGATTTACACATTGTATTTATAAAAATGAATACACGAATGCTAACATTTTTTTACCATTCTACCCAGCACCCTGCAAGATGCACAACTCCGTGGTTACTTCATTCCTAAGCATTCGCACATAAGCGCCAATCTGTGGGCCATTCACCACGACCCGAAGACCTGGGGCGACGATGCAGACCAGTTCAAGCCCGAAAGATTCCTCTCTAAAGATGGTAAAGAAGTTCGCAAATCGGAGTTTCTCATCCCGTTCTCGATCGGTAAGTCCCATTAGATTAACCCTGGACATCATTTCTCGTGTGGTCGGACAAGGGCCGCAATTCAGTGTCATTTTAACCCCGAAGCAACCTACGACTGGGAGATAAAAGCTGCGTCTTAAAAATAGTCAGATAAAAGCTGAAAAATAGATAAAAGCTGCTCTCAAAACGGCTGCGTAAAAAAATTAATTGAAAAAAAGGGTCTTTTGCGATAGATAACACCAGAACCGTAACCAAGTATTTTTCCGCTCGGGGAAAACATGATTTTGCCGGTCCCCCCCCCCCGGCACTTTAAAATTCGATAATTTTATAACGGTGTTTTATGTTCCTATTTAAAACTGTCGCCCCCCTAAATTTCGACACCCGGGGAAGTTGCCTTTCCCCTAGTTCCCGCCCTGCGTGATGGCATTCAAACTCATACGTTGCAAATACACCGATACCTCGGCTAACGAAGATAATTCGTTACGAAACCCCGTTCGTAAGCCGAATTATTATCACTGTGCAGTGAAACCTATCGAGAGTCGGAAACCTGTCTTCGACGGAGAAAATAGTCCCTTCATTGATTAGTGCTTTTATGTGTATATGCACCTTTATAAAAAATGGTAACCTGTCTAAAACGAAATATTATTTCAGTCTGTTGACGCTCCGTTTCGTACAGGTTTCATTGTATAATACGATAGAAAAAAAGTGTGATATAAAGAATATGGGTTTTAACCCACAATCACCAGCAAAATAGTGATTGAGGTCCGGTAGGCACTCTGCCACTACTCAACAATTTACAATCATCCCACACAAAACAACCAAACCTTTTAGAAAATAGGGGAAAAAAAACTAATATAAATGCGTATGTGCCATCTATACGTCATTTCAAGAGAACTTTATGTTAAAAAATTTCTTTAAAAAAAATCGTCCCTGCATGATAGGAGTTTAGGCTGAGGATTAACATCCTATTTTCCTAGGAGCAGGTTTTCTCCAATAGCCGCTTACTCCATAATAGGAAAAGCAGCAGTATGACTATTTTTTCACAGAACAGAACACGCTTCACGCCAGCGCTTTATGACGGGCGTGATTGGCCGACTGGTTCTGGAGAAGTCGAATGTGTCGCGCGTTTCACCGGCATCTTTGTGTTAAGTGTGTTTTCTAACGGTCAGTTAGCTTCAAGCCGAAAAAAGATTTTTTCGCCATGCAGCGGGTTGCCACTAATTAAAAATGAACGAAATACTCAATCCCGTTGGAAGACAACTTCAGTTATTTTCTACCATGATTGGCGATTTGTCCCTCTTCTCGTGTAGAGTGATGTTTACCCTGTTATTACGTGCTACCTTCCCCCCACTATATTGGCAAATTTATCACAAGCTTTGTAAAGTGTTAGCCGAACGACATGTATTGGAAATTTTTTTCAAAAAATCAACATTAGCCAAGATGTGTGGTATTTTTCTTTTTTCTCTGTTAAGTCAAATATTTCGATGGAAAAGAGCAAGAGAAAAAACTGGTTCGCACAGCTTTAGCCTGAGATATTATTCTCTCAGAATTGTAGCATTGTTGCCAGCTTAAAAACGCCAAGTTATACGTTTGGTGCACGTTAAGTGAATTTGGCAGGATTCGAAAGTGATGTCTTAATTCTTCAATGCGTTATAATTTTATATAATTATTAGTCAAATTAAAAAACTGAAAACACTTTTCCATATTAGTTTTCCACAACGAATTACGTATGTAATTATTGGGCCGTCGATAGCATCCACCTCCTACTTGGAAAAATAGCTAAAATATGTGGATATGCAGACGACAGAACAGCTGATGCACCCCGCTATGAAAATCACAAACGCGTATATAAAGTGACGCGTTTCTGCCCACGGGAAATGGTCCTATTCGGTATACGCGAAACGAAAAATGTCTTCCCAGGATAATACACGGCTTAAAGCCGTTCAGCCACTGGAAGCTAGGACGAGTGAGAACAAGTCACGTGTATGTGCAAAACTGCAATAGTAGGCGGGTCGTCCACTGGAAGCGACAACATGCGGCAAGTAACGCGAGTGGCAACCGCCGACATTGAGTCAGACGACTAGGGGCGTCTGATGTCGTCCACTGAAAGAGACATTGCATGCTACTCAGTTCGCGACTGCGCTCCGTGGAGACGAGTGTGTCCGTTGGATAATCTTGAGGAAATATTGAAAAATTAAATTGTTTGAGAACATTAATTAATTTATTTATTTAAGTCCATACTTAGACATCGGACGCAAACTCGGAGAGAGCGTTCTTTTTGTAAATAAGTAAATAATTATATTTATAATCGATTAAAGAAAGACTAAGGAGTGACGGAAAAAAAGGAATGAATGACGTGGGAAAGTAAAAAACCGTACTGCGCCTGCGCCGATATGTCAAGAGCCACGTGATCCCACAGGAATCGGAAATTTTTCTTGTCTGCTGTTGTAGCCGGAAATCACTATAATAATAAATAATAATATATAATCACTATTTATAGTTGAAAACCGCTGCTAATGAACGAAGTTCTCGTTCTCTCTGTGCTATTGGATCAGTCTTGCGAATCAAACAACTTCACGCGACTACTTATCGCTTCAAGTAGCCGCCAGTGGGCGACCAACCGTAGTCTTGCGCATACATGAGACTTGTTCCCTGACCTATTAGCACTCGTAGTAGCTTCTACTAGACGACCAGACTAATTATGTAAGTGTTCCGAAAATTTCTTAAATAAAAATTTCTGAATTTTCATCAATTATGGGATTTTTTGTTTCTTCAAAGAATTCTTTTCTTTAATGAAAGAATTTTTTCCATTTAATTTCTTAATTTTTGAGAATCCTAGAATTCAGAATTAATGAATTAGGATTAGATAGATGTCGCCACCACTTATCGATATGTGACATTTTGAATATACGATTATCTGTCCTCATCTATCTATTATTTCTGCCCTATCAGGAAAGAGAGCTTGTCCCGGGGAATCGCTGGCGAACATGGAAGTCTTCCTCTACTTCACTTCGCTTCTTCAGAAGTTCCATTTTTCTCTCCCAGAAGGATCTCAACCGGATTTCGAAGGACAGCTCGGGATCGGGTTGTCACCGAAACCATACAAGCTCGTCTACAAACTGCGGTAACAACAGCAAATGTACATATTGCGACTGATTGAAACGCACATCGATGAAGAAGAGAACAAAATAATGGATTCTTTAAATTTATGTTCCTGTTTTTGAAATTTATTAATGTTTATGTGATAATTCGAATAAAAAGAATGTTTTTTAGATGTTCTCAGAATATATAAAACAATTTGTGTCAGCTTTTCTTCCAACAATCTTCAAAACCAGTTGCTCGCGAGCACCATTGCGCTCCATGTTGCAGGACCTCTCTTACCAAACGCGGGGTCCGGTCCGAAAATAATTTCGTTGCTCCATTCGACGTGGTTATTTTCCACGATTTTCCTGATTCATAAAAAGGAGACGAGATAAAAGGGCATCTCTCTTATAGGAAAAAAGTAAGATCCCCGTATCAAAAAGTGTGAATTAGTTTCTCGAGAAATTGAATAGAATATTAATGTGTCTAAGACACTATTTAACAATTTACTGAAGAACAATGAATTTTATTCTGGGTATAATAATCTCTTTATAAGATTAACAGAAGAGCGTAGCAATATAATTCAAGATGTGAACAAAAAAAAATAATATCTTCAGAGTGAATTACGAGCGCTTTAAAACTCTTTAGACTATTAGAAATGTCACAATAGAAGATTAGGGTGCCGCATACCGTGTATTCGAAAAACCCTTCTGACTACCCTTTATGAGCACACACAGTGATAAGACTGAAGTTTGCTAAAGAGTATTTAATTTCAACTGGGAGAAACGCTTGCAGTTTTATATATAGTCTTTATATAAGTTATAACCGAAAAAACAAAATTGCGTGAGATAAATCTTACGCGACAGAAGTGAAACTTGCATATAAAATCTACAACTCATATTTTATTCTGTCCATCTTGGGTTTCTTAAATTGTGAAATGATGCAAATCAAAATATGGTTTTGATATCACCGATCAAATAAAATTAATTGGAGGGTCCCCGCGTCAACTGTGGGGGGGGGGGCCCAAAATTACTGAAAGTTTTCACTATTTATGAAATTACGTTTTGCATAAATCCGCACATTTTTATCAATTCTAAAGCTACTTCTCTCACTAATTTTCGATTATTTTATAAATTACACATAACTATGTATAAATAATTAAATATGTGTTTATAAATTATTTATAATAATTGGTTTTTCGTTAATGGGTTATATTAAATTAATTTATTCATTGATTTTAGAGAATACACTAAAATTCAAAATTTATGAAAGAACAAAAAATTTGGTATTTATTACTTTCAACCCCAGTCAACATTTTCATTAGTTCTTGAGTCAATTAAAAATTTATATCTTAAATCAATTTCAAATTTTCATTAATTTTTGTTTCGTTCGTTCATATTTCGTGTGGGTGGCCACAGTGTTTTGCTGATCGTGTTCGCGAAGATCGGTAGAACCTTCACCCACCAAACTTTTTCTTCAAATCGTACATGACCGGAGTTTCTTAGACATCCTCTTCCTCACCTCCACCACCAACCCAACGTGTACGCGGAACCGGTTTTTGAGTAAAAGGAAAGTTTACGTCAGTTCCGCTTCTCCGTTTCACTTTTTGTCATTGAGCGAAAGGAAAGGTTACATTATTTTTGTTTCACTTTTTCTGACGTGCAATTGAAAATTTGCACCCTGCCTAAAGAAGTTTCTCTTAAAAAAATATTGTATGTTGTCCAACCTCATTTGTATTTGTTCGTTTTTTTCCACCCTTTATGGGTGGTAAAAGCTTTTTTTTTTCGAACACACGGTATGCAGCGTTCTAATTTTCTATTTTAAGCAATTTTACTGGTTCAAGCAGGGTTCCTAAAATTTTCGTAATTTTTTTCTGCAGAATTGTCTTGTTCACATCTTAAATTATTGCTATTCTCTTCGGCCAATCTGTTAAAGAGGAACGGCTTAACCGTCTTTTTATACCAAAAATAAAATTCGTTGTTCTTCAGTAAATTATTAAGCAGTGTCTTAGACATATTAATATTCTATTCTGTTTCTCGAGAAATTACTTTACACTCTTTTAAAACGAGGATCTTAAATTTTTCTTATAAGAGATGCCCCTTTGCCTCGTCCTATTTTTATGAATCGAGCTTCGCGAAAAATGACCACGTCGAATTATTCGAGAAGCTCCCAGCAATGATGCCTAGCCAAAAAAGAAATATAAATTAGGTGAGTGACGCGAGTGAAAAGGAGTGGCCTTATAGTTTTTCCATTCGCATCGTAATAGTAAGAGGGAAAAAAAATTTTTACTCAAAAATCATTGCGAATTTTCGAATGAGTTCTCAAGTTACTATTTCTTATCGTATTCGTCATCTCTGATAAAAATTTGGAAAAAAATTCTTACTTAAAATTCTATATATTCCTTTATTTTAGTTGTCATTTTTCACTGGGAGCTATCATTTTATTCACCACTCTATTACAGTGTGTTGTCACATCTAGGTGCCGTCCGAAATG
Organism: Pholcus phalangioides; assembly: GCF_987345545.1. NCBI lineage: Eukaryota > Metazoa > Arthropoda > Arachnida > Araneae > Pholcidae > Pholcus > Pholcus phalangioides. The sequence continues at coordinate 63,933,067 of NW_028301601.1, read as the reverse complement.
CGCTTACCCGGACACGGACCGGGGGCTTCAAATACATACAAGGGCGTCATGATTATTAAATCTATAGAACTATGTGTATAATATTCTAGTACTATGAATTTCGTGAGTAAGTATGTAAATTTGCAAGCTGGTATCACAGGTAGGGGCTTCAGTTGAGGATCCATGAGGCTCTTTAGACGGCCTTGCTTCCACCAAGTGTTCTAGTTTCAAATGGGGTTATTTATTAGTCAGAATTCGAGGCTCGGCAGCCTTGTTCAGATAAGCGGGAATTTCGGGTTGTTGAAAGTTTCTGTGGCAAAAACAGGCATGTAATATGCACATCTTTGATCGAAGAATCAAGATTATCGGTATCACTACATGGATTCTATGACCGTGTGTCTGCAACGATCTGATGGTAGGCAGGTCATATACAGGTCATTCGACACAGTTTAACTTCAAAAGGCGGAAGAGGGTCACTATGTAGAGTACGACCTACTCCACAAATGTGTGTGTGTAATATACATCCGGTTTTCATAATCAAACATTTCATCAGATCTATCCGTCTCTCTCACGCTCGCGCCATACGTTTCAATCCGTCAACTAAAGTGGAAAATTCAAACTCTCACTCTGAGTACTAGTAGTCTAAGGTGCTTCATGATAAACTGATGAGTCACTGGAATTAACTGGAGAACAAGGTGATTTAATTAGCATGTTCGACAAACAGTAAGAGTGATTCGATGTCATTCATCTTCAGCGAATTCCAAATTCTTATTCAACTTCGTATTCATGTCATGAGTTTTTATTCGTTCCTCTCACGACGTGGTGAATTCGAGAAATATGAGGTCTGAATTTAAAAAACGCTGTAAAAATCTTCGGATCGACACAAAGCGTATTCCAATTAGATGACTCACTGGCTACCAGTACTCTTCTGTAAAGTCTTCTTGAAGATCTTTACCTTCATGTGACTATTTCTACTTTACTGCACACAAATCCGGTCATATCACTATGTAACAATTTACTAGAGATCTAGTTGAGTCACCCCTACGTGACTGAACCTGAAGAACCAATTGTGCCCACGTTCCCATCAATTGCGTGATTTCGAATCTTCCTGAAATGTATGCAAACTTATAATTAATGGAAAATAAATTCGAAGTTACTGGAAAGAAATATTTCAGAATTATAAAAAAAAATAATAATTTAAAAATTATAAGAATGAATAATTTCAGACTCACCGAAAGAATAATTTTCAGAACCATTTAAAGTAATTTAAGAAGTAATAAAAAAATTACTGAATAAAAATATTTTCAGAATTGAAAATAAATTATTTCAGAACTAATCAAAATTCATAATACAAATACAAATACAACGCCACAACAGGCAAAATGCCCAACGAGGTGGTTGAGAAAAAGATGCCCATAAAAATATTGATGTCATATATTTCAAAAATACAGCAACCAAATTAAAAATGCAATTAACAAAAAATTGTAAATAATATATACACATGATAAAATATTATGCAATGCCCATAAATAATACTTATGATTGTCTTATTCTAAGTATGGATAGCTTCTCGATTTACCCAAACATGTTTTTCATATTTCTTTTTAAACGTGTCAATTGTGTTACAATTTACTACCTCCGGGGGTAAGCTATTCCATTTATTAACAACCCTATTAGAGAAAAATTCCCTGCGACACCATAACCTTGCATTGTCCCTCACCAATCAATACTGGTGTCCCCTTGTAAAAGCAGTCGATTGGCGGTGTACTAAAAGTTCATGGTCCATCCTATCCATCCCATTGAAAATTTTGAACACTTCGATCATATCTCCTCGACACCTGCATTCATCCAATGTAAACATATTCAAAAAATGAAGTCTCTCTTCATAACTCAAGCCCCGTGTACCAATAAGGACACGCGTAGCTCTTCTCTGCACCCCTTCAACCAAGTCTATGTCCGTCAAAAATGGGTTAATCTTTTAATTTTTTAACTTTTAAAATTAAATACTTTTATTAAACAACGTTATCCCCGTATGGCGTTCACTGGATGAAAACAAAATCAATCTTTAAGATGCGGACAAAACATCCGCAAATATGTGCTCGTATGAAAGGGCATCCGGATCCTCGTCCGCATCCGCTCCGTGAGAATTCCCCGTTCACCATAACTCGTTGCGACCTATCTCTTAACCACGATTCTATCCAATTCAGCAAGTTGCCCCCTATTCCAATCTCGTGTAAACGCTTCAAGTGTTTACCATGTTGGACACGATCGAATGCCTTCTGGAAATCAAGGTAAACAACATCTACATTTTTGCCCTTACCCAACGCCTTCGTCACGTGATCATACAAGCAAAGGAGGTTAGTTACACATGACTTCCCCTTCCTGAACCCATGCTGATTATCCGACAATGCATTGTTCTCGTCTATCCACTTCACAAACTGCCTTTTGATGATAATTTCCAAAATTTTCGAGAGGGAACTCGTCAAACTCACTGGACGATAATTGGACACAGCTTATCTACTACCCTTCTTAAATATCGGAACAATATTAGCAAGTTTCCAATCCTTTGGGACGATACCCTCAGCACCACTACTCCTATATATCTGTGCGACTGGCCCCAATAATTCATTAGCACATTCCCTGAGGACCCTGGGATAGATATCATCTGGTCCTGGTGCTTTGTTTGCACATACATTTCTTAAGATTTAGGACCTCCACGTCTTCCACTTGAATATCGTTGAGGATTTTATTACTCCGTGCAACACCCGTATATCGAATATCATTATCTCCATTAAAAACCAACGCGAAAAAGTCATTGAAAGCACTACACATGCCTACATTGCTCTCTAACCTACAGCCTCCTATCGAGAGGGGGCCAACTGTCCCCTTACATCCATTATTGATGTATGGAAAAAATGATTTTGGGTCAGAGCCAATGTTATCTGCCAGCCTAGATTCAACTTCCTTTTTACTATCCCTTGTCGCTTTCTTCAACACTCTTCTTTTATCAGTAAATAATGATAGGTCATCTCGTCCACTTTTATACTCTCTGAATGCTCTTTTCTTTTCAAGATAAAGGATACGCACGCTATCCATGAACCATAGAGGGTGCGATGTACAAACACGCTTTTTTCGAACAAAGGGTATGACGTCGTGCAAAAGAGAGGACGACTTCGAACTAAATTCTTTCCATTGACTTACCACCCCTACTGATTCCAACCGGTCTTTGAAAACTTCCGCTAACCTTTCTCTCAAAACATCAAAATTAGTTCTCCGAAAACAAGGAACCAGCCTTTTGTTATCAACCTTACCCAAGGAAAGGTTACAGTGAAATCTCACTATACGATGATCACTGGAAGGAAACTCTTCCTCCACTGAAACATATTCAACAAGATTCTCAGAACTTGTAAGTACTAAATCCAAAATAGCAGTACCCCTAGTGGCTTCTGATACATGCTGATACAAAAAATTTTCGAGCGCCAACTTAAGAAAGTCTCTTTCATACTGATCTCTAGATGAAAGGTTCTCCCAATCAATACCTGGGTAATTGAAATAACCTAGTATGAGAACCCTCTTATGCTTACACATGTAGGAAATTTCATCATGAAATTTGAATGTAGTTTGAATCCCTATTCGGTGGATTGTAACAAACCCCAACAATAAGTTTATGATGTCTTTTGTTTTCAAGCTCAACCCATATAGTTTCAATATCACTTCTCTTCACGTTACACTCTCTAGCCTTCAAACATGATTTCACGTATATATCAACACTCCACCCCCTTTCCTATCAGATCTATTTCTCATAACTAATGAAAGAAATCATTTTACAATAGGGCTCCAATAGATTCGGGGCAATTGTATAATTCCGGGGGGGGGAGAGTTCTCGTTGTCTTATCTAGTCAGCATAGCGTCACTTAATTATTGCATTACCGCAAATGCTAGAGCTAGATAGAGTACGGCGAGATAGATCGAATCATGAAGTATTAAAAGTAACATGGAGATATCGATCCTGGTATTATGGATTTGCTGTAAATTATTTGAAAATTTCATCAGAAATGTAAACTTCACGTATGTCTTTGATGAAACTGATACTGATAATGCCTATAAACATTTTTTTAATACTCTCAATTTAAATTCTAATTTATTTAGAAAAAAAGTTAAATCCCAAAATATGAAACAGAACTCAATCATTGGATCGCGAACGACTTACAACAAAATGATAACAATATTTTCTCTCAAGGAAATGTATCACTAATTCATTTTAACGTACTTTTTATTTATACAAAATATTGCTGTTCATGTATAAAAATTCTGACTGGCATCCAAGCAGAGTAATTACACAAAGAAGTACAATACGCGAATAGAGATCTATATACCATTACCACCACACACACACACAAGAAAAACAATTTACAAAAAATCTTTATGCTTTCTTGCTCCAAGGCTTGCTTACTTACTTACCGAACACGGCCAGGCTCTGTCGCTTGCGCAGTTTAAGCACGTTACCTCGGAGGGCGAGGCCGTGTCTGAAAAATTTTATTCATTCCCCAATTATTTACAAATAGCATAAATATACACATTGCTCTAAGGCTATGCAATGAGCTTAATGGTATTAACAGACAACAGCTTTCAATTAATACGTTTAAAAAAGCTATATGTACGGGAAAAATATTAAATAATAGGCCAAGAGGGTGTATTAGTGTGATGATACTTCGGAAATCGGACATCGCCGAACTACTAACTTTGTGGCAGAAAGTCGATTGGTGGGCTAGAAGAATTGCCAATGACCATGGCCATCATAGGAGTATCGGGAGGGGGGGGGGGGCGAACAAGTGATGTTGAGGTCCCCCCCCCCCATCTTGCTCAGCCTACCAGCTTAAATACGTGAAAATTTCACTGTGCCAGATGTCATTTTGCCGCTGTGGTGGTCGAGTGGTTATAGTGACGGACTCGCATCGCGGGGACCCGGGTTCGAGCCCCACCGTCACCACAGTGGTGGTCGGCTGATCTCCCCATTAAAAAGTCTCGCCACAGAGAGCAACAGTCCTACAAACAGTACAAATATTCAGTCATTACACTTCACTCACTTCAATTCTGAGATATAGATGGCAGCACTGAAATATCACACACAACACTAGACACGCACTCAGACTGTTAGGTACACATACTTACACTTCCGGCACAACTCACTAGGTAGTAAATTGCCCATGGCAATAGACCTGAGTTGTGCTCGGCTTGAAAAAAAAAAAGATGTCATAAATATGACGCGTTCCTATACATCCTATATACCTTTGCCGCTGTGGTGGTCGAGTGGTTATAGTGCCGGACTCGTGATGCGAGGATCCGGGTTCGAACCCCACAGTGGTGGTCGGCTGAAGTTGGTTTTCTGTGGTTCCCAACTTCAAGGAGCAAATGCGAGCCGATCTCCCCGTTAAAAAGTCTCGCCACAGAGAGCAACAGTCCTACAACGGTAAATCATTCAACCATAACACTTCACTCATAGTTAGTAAAACTGGGGGCAGATGACAGCACTACACATAACAAGCATTACACAGAAACAAACTATACGTCAGGTTGCACTACACGTACACGCACATTCCCGCATTTACCGATTCGTTGGGGGGGTTCCGCGGGGGGGTGCATGTGTGATGTAGCAGTAGTAGGTAGGGGCTCGGGGATCCATGATGTTCTTAAGTCAGCCACCTCGTTGGGCAATTTGCCTGTTGTGGCGTTGTATTTGTATTTTTATCTGACACCCCCACCCCGGGTCATGCCTGGCTGGGTCCATGCCTTAATACTGCACCGCCAATGACGGAACGAGCTCGATAGTTCTCCTTTTTCGGCTCTCGTATATGAATAACGGTCTCAATCCCTGACCTTCGCGAGAGAATACGTTCTATGATGCTGTTCTTGGCTTTCGTGTCTTGACTCAATGAGTCCATCTACGATAAGAAAACCATCACCAAACTATTGGCATTTCTTCATCCAATCCTCCCATCCGTCTTTTCTCATCATTACGATTTGGAACATTCCGGGACATTGATGCATTGGACGCTCCCAAATGGATGAGTATCAGGTGGGAGTGAAAAGTACAGGTGTCGTTGCCACAGTCACTATTTGTTTTCCGAATTACAACCATGATATCCATACTAATTTTTTCTTACGTCAATATTGAAACATTATAATTCCTTATGAGTTCAGCTGCGTCATCGTATTCGTATCCACAGAGGCAGATTTTTTTTACGCATCTCAGTCTCTTTGGCAATCATCCAAAACAAACGAAAAAGAATATGGGTGATGAAAAAACTGCTCGAAGAAATGAAATGTAACGATTGCAATTTTTGTCAATTTCTATCGGATCATTGGGACAAAAGCATTTGGAAGGGAGTGCTGGTATTGTTTTGAGCAATGTGCATCACTATATCCGATGCCCTTCAACTGGTCTTTGTCCTGATAGCAGTTACGATATTTTGGTCCACTCGACAGAGGCATACCCGACTCGGCTTGAAGAATCGCGGATTGCCACCTGGGCCGATCAACTACCACGTCATGAAATACCTACCGTTTCTCATTCGAGAACCCCACAAGAAACTAAATGAGCTTAGTGAAGAGTACGGCCCGATATTTAGGTGAGTTTTTCTTGTTACTATTTTCCAGGCGTTTGTGTGACTACATTAGTGGGATGATATATGGACGGGCTAGAATGGGACTCGAAGTAAGCTGACAGTTGCAGTCACATTCCGATGAGTTCGAAGAGCCGAGTGTAGCTATTGATGTCACTACATCAGGACCCACACAAAATTTATGATGGTTCGAGCGTTTTTCTTTTTGTGTAGAACCGGAGATCGCTACCGTAGACTGTATTATTGTGCGCTATATGAATTTTTCTATTTTCAATCTTTCCTTTCAGGTTGATGGATTTAGTGAGTGCAATCATTATTTCCTTCGTAGGTTCAATATGAATTCAAATTCAAATTTTATTGCTTTGGACTCAAAACCAATTGCAAAGGTGACAACAACATAAAAGGTACAATTAACACTAATGCAATTAAATATAAGGTGAAAATACACTTGAAGGCCCGGGTGACGAAAGGCAAGACCATGATACCCTTTCATTACAGAAAGAGTAGGTATCTTCCTGATTTATCGCCAATACTCTACCATTCACGAAGATCGAGTTCACTCTCAATCTAAGTTGTGTCAAAACACGTTTCGCACGAATTTCTCAGTTTACATCGAGATACTTTTCCGGACCGAAGTTCGTTTTTAAAAATTTGCATTGGGGAAAATGTGACGAGTTTTGAGTACTTGATATGTCATTTTGTATGCTTTGATCTCTCAGCGATTGAATGATAAGGGGAATGTAAGTACGGATGATGATGATGATGATCGGGTCCCTCACTTACCTTAGGAAACAACAACCGCTTTCGTCCAAAATTTTCCATACGAAGCCATTGCTCAATATGAATTGGAAACACGTTGAATTAACTGCTTTTGTAAAATTCTCGAACTGGTTGATATTAACGCGGACCAAAAAAAAGTTCTCGAATCGACGAACAAGATGAAATTGGCGGACGGATTGTGACTCTCGAATCGATCGATACGATTGAAATTCTCGAATTGGCGTACCAATTGAAATAATGGACTTGATCGTTAGGCCCAGCGGACCAATTAAAATTCTCAAATTAATCGATAGGCCCAGCGAACAGAATGGAATTCTCGAATCAGTTGACGGGCGGTGCGGAAGAAACAGAATAAGCGTACTAAAGAGTAAGCCCCAATATTTATAATTGAGTTTTTCCTGTTGCTATTTTCCATGCGTTTGTGCAACTACATTTGCGGGATGATACATGGACAGGCTAGAATCGGACTCGAAATAAGCTGATTGTCAAGATCGCGTTTCTATATTACCAAGATTTCCCCAACTTTTTTAAAGCGTAATCTCCTCCGACGTCGATGCAAATTTTATCGGTGACCCCCCCCCCCTTTTCTTTAACAAATATTGCATCGGCGATCCAGAGTACGTGTCTAGGAACGATATGCAAAACAGTGGCACCAACACCTTTTTCTGTGAACATGATAAAGCTACATCACCACACACACCAACCATATCGCTGTACGCAATTTGCTGCCGTTAACGAGTTGAGTTGTAAATGAAGGAGCCATCTATTGGTGGTCGCCTAAAGCTCGTTAACCAGTCATTTGTGTATCTTTCAGTGGCTCCCAAACATTTTACGCCTCGGAGCACTTTTCAGGAGAAAGTATCATCATGGAGCATTAATTTTAGAAACACTCAAACGATCTTGATCCATTAAAGTGAATCAGAATTCGGAATAAATAACAATATGCATATCTTGTAGCACTTCTTAGCTGCATCTGTAAATATGTCAAACCCTTTACTTCATACATACTCAACCCATGGCCCACGGGGCCAAATGGGAGTGGCCGCGGAGTGGTTTGATGTGACCCGTGAGCTCAAACGTAATTTTGTAAAAATGTGAGTCAAATTTTTTTAATGGAAGTATTGTTTGATTAAACATTGCTTATCTCTTCAATGACACCATTCACTATGAATAACAGTTCCAGATCACTTAATTGGCCTACAGTCCATTCAAATACCCCCAAGCATTCCATGGCACATTTGAATTAGGTGACCCGCGCACATTTGCAGATCACTTGAGTGACCTACGGCACATCTAAAAATCGATTAAGTGACCCGTATCACAGTTCCAGGTCACTTAAGTGGCCCGCAACACCCTCTAAAAACAAATGAATTGGCCCACTCTCACCAAAAGATTGATCACCCTTGCTTTACGTGCGAACATTTCTTAAGAGATTTGAACGATGTACAGTCGGAGTACCAGCGTAAATCTCTGAAACCGGTATCCTTATTTGACATTAAGGTGGGAGGGGGAGATAAGAACAGCAGATTTTTAGAAGGCTAATTACACTGAGACCTGTGATTTATTGCCGATTGCGAACGGCCAGCTTTTTTTTATACTCACCGAGAGGTTGGTGCGCTAACCCTTCGATGTGGGACTTCCTGCGGTAGCAATCGTTTTCTGTGGTCATGTCGCCGTTTCTGTTGTACCCCCGTGTCAGGAAACCGTAAATTTCGTAACATTCGAAGAAAATTTTCCGAGAAATCGATGGTTGAAAGTAGTAGTAGTAGTACATGGTATTAAATGTTAACACTTTATTATTATTCATCCCATTCAGCATAATTCCACAAATTTTATTCAAAGCCCGTTGAATTGTCTATACAAGGTAAGTTCTAGAATTTTCCACTAGGTGACATTTTCGTTATTATTATTGTGTAGCACATGCATGCTCAACCCATGGCCTACGGGCTAGATGTGGCCCTCGGAGTTCTTAAGTCAGCCACCTCGTTGGGCAATTTGCCTGTTGTGGCGTTGTATTTGTATTTGTATATCTGATTTGGCCCACGACCACAAACCTAATTTTGTAAAAATGCACTAAGCAGTATGTTGCCAGATCTCACTTAAGTGACCCGTGATGCAGTTCCACATCACTTGAATGGCGTGCGTGCGTGTGCTCCTATTATTAGAAACTATGAAGTTTCTTTGCAACAAGATATTGAGCATTGTCTTTCACACTTGTTGTCTAGAAGTTATTTGTATTCAGAGTTTGACCAATTTTCGTGACGTTCAACTATCACGCCGATTTAGATATGCGTTCATGTCAAAAATCACTCAAGTGCCTTATGACCGGTTGTAAAACCATCGAAGGGTTGGCGCAAATTAGATAGTTGAGCACCCTTGGCTTATAATTATAGGTTTCTCGGGTCTCGGTCACTCATTAGCACGCCATTTCATTCATTCCATGCTCTATTGAAGAAAAAATCTCGGTCTCATTTTGCAAACTGGTACATGGATGCATTTTGAAACTTGATGAGTCACGAGAATTAACTGGAGGACAAGCTAATCCAATCGGTTCGTTTGGAAAACAGAAATAGTCATAATCACTTGCATTCCAAATTCTTATGCGGCTTCTTATTCATGTCACGCTTTCATAAATAACTGAATTTCGAAGGATGAAGTGAAGGATTGCTTTCGCTTGTCACGAGTCACGATTCCGTGACTCAGTAAGGACGTAAGTGTTTAGGACAGTCCCATCTATCCCGAAGTCTTTAAGATATATTAACTTCTCGTGGCGAAGGTTTTAGGCTGCACTCAGAGTGGAGCGAAGAGGTACGAGTTACAAGAATTGCAACTAGGAAGAAAAAAAAAGCATAGGGATGGAGGAAGAGATGCCCACTCATATTAAAGGAGCAGCACAGAGAAAATGACCGGGAGGGATCCTGAAATGTAAGGGTGTGATGATGATCTCTCCGCAGAATAGGGAAAGAAGAAAAAGAGAGAAACGGACCAATCAGCAGATAGCGAAAATCAGTAAATCGAGGTGAAAAGAAACAGGTTTTTAGGCACAGGTACAGGTTATACAGAGCTATTCACACAGCATGGAATTTTTTTAATTATTTGCCGTAAATACCCTTAAAAACACCATATGAAGGTCCCTGTTCATCACAATAGGATGTACCCACATACGTATAACCCTCCGTTTCCTTTCTGAGATAAATGAGATACAGCAACTATAATTTTTTCCCACACTTTACAATTTTATACAATAAAACCTGTCAACAACGGCCACTGACGGGACCATGAAAATGTAGCCGCTATTGGGGAGTGACCGTTATGGGGAATGAAATTTTATTTCTGAAAGAAAAAAAAAGCTACTATAAAATTTACGATCGCCCCCGCAAATAATACGTGAAATGGTAAGCTGTTCTGTAATTCATTGCGATAATTATATAATTGACTAAATACTTTAATAACTTTGAAATGTAATGTAAAAATTTTTAATTTTTTCCGATTAAATTCTCAATATTTAAAATTAATTTTAAAATTTAATTTTTAATTAATCAATTAATTTTTTTCAATTAATTTTTATTCACATTTTTGTATGGAATTGACATTTTGAAAATTAAAAGATTCAATGAGTGCAATAGTATTTTTTTAAATTTGTTTACAAAGAAATTTAATTTTTTATGGATTTTCAAAAATGAAATTTTCACCCTAATTTTTGATCTGGAATTTTTTTTCCCATGCCCATTAACGGAAATAAATTTTTTAAAAATAAAAAAAAATATTTTCTCTTAAATTTTTTTGTCACATGATACACACACACATCAGATTTCCTAATATAATAACCGCTAGTTATTTTAATTAAATCAAGTTAATTTATATTAACTAAAAAGTTTATTAATTGTAAATTGGCATTAATTACAAATAAAAGCACGTTAAATTAACATCTAATTTTTTGAAACTTCTCAAATATGTTATTCAAGTAACCAATTATCATATATAAAAAAATTGTGCAATTTGATCATGAATTTGAGGTCAAAAATGGGTTAATCTTTTAATTTTTTAACTTTTAAAATTAAATACTTTTATTAAACAACGTTATCCACGTATGGCGTTCACTGGATGAAAACAAAATCAATCTTTAAGATGCGGACAAAACATCCGCAAATATGTGCTCGTGTGAAAGGGCATCCGGATCCTCGTCCGCATCCGCTCCGTGTGAAAGGGGCCTTAAAAATGACGATTTCTTGAATATGATTGTTAAAATGTTTCGTTTTTTTAAATTTATTTTTCATTTTATTTTTAATCGTCGTGTTTTTTTAATTATTTATTTTCATTTTTAATTGATCCGATGATTGTACAAGCCTTCATTTTACTTATTTTGTATTGACTAGTGTTTGTTTTTATTTTTTGTATTTTATATGTGTGTATTGCATAAATGATTAGCAATAGTTTCTAGAACATTCCTTCCTTAAATATACATAGTTTCCTCAAATTTTAGATAAACATTGCCAAGTATGTTATGATTGACATTCATTGCTTTCCCTTTTACAACTGATTTTCCTTTCCTTTTTACAACTGATAACTTATGCCCGGCTATTTTTTTTTTTCTTCACAAGCGTCAAATTGGGGGATCCGTGCATGGTGATATTGACAGATTGCGTTCTAATCAAGGAAGGTTATTCCAAGGATGCTTTAGCCGAGACGTGGAATCTAAACTGGGAACTACCGACCGAACCATCCGAGAGAGTCATCGGTGAGCACTTTCTTCATTAATACTACAGTGGAACCTCTCTGAAATGGCCCGATAAAGTCAATTTTTCTGGTGGAGTTTTTTTACCCTCGACATTAGTTCACCTATTAAGAAACCACCTATCCAAAGGACCTTTCCTCTGACAGACCTCAGAGAGATTTTACTGTATTTCGCTTACGATTCAGTGAATATAGTGTCAACATTTCTTTCAACTTCGAATGTTCTAGAAACGAGGGCAATCCATGACGGGGCGTCAGAAGAAAAAAGAACATTGATTATGCATATTCTACAGGATTTGGAGCAGAGGAAATCTATCATGGGACAATTCATAAGGGTACGCATTCATTTTACTGCATTCGCTCAATCACGTAGTTTCAAATTCATATCGTTGATTTTTTTTAAATTTGGCAAATAATTCTATCGTTGTGCAGGAAGAGATTCGACAGCTAATTGATCGATTGATGGACGTTGCGGGAGAACGAGCAGTCGATGTGTCCAAGATGCTTACGACTAGCATGTCCAATAACATGACTTTGTTGCTATTCGACAAGAAAAAGCGACCTGACGACAAGAAGAAGATCGAATTCGATGAAAACCTCAGAGAAATCTCACGATTTCTGAGTGAAACGGCTTGGATATTGTTCTTCCCAAGCATCACAAAGATGGCTCAAGAGCTAGGGATAACCAAACCGAAGGATCTGACGAACACGTTGAGGAGCCTGAACGAGTACATAGAGTGAGTTTCTCCAAGTTCAACCTTTGCCGGTTATTTGTAAGATGTAACCGCGTGTTGGGAAAATGTGTATCAACTGATATTCAATATTTTATCCGGGCAATATCCTGACATAGGCCGCCCCTTCCGCGTTCCCCAGAAAGAATTAAATCATTTGATATACATTCGTTTACAGCAGTACAGCTATCTATCATCGAGGATGTTCTCGAATAATGGAGGACATTCTATTCAGTACTGGGAAATGTGATGCGGTAGCAATGTCTACAAATAGACCACAAAAAAAAACGCTTCATAGTTTTAAAAGTACAATTTTTGTCAAATCATAACAATATTACTACTGCAGTCTACCAACGTTGTAGCGGTGCTTTTGCACGTAAATTTAATTGAAACTTTTCTTTTTAACTAATTCATTTACATTATTTGCTTCTTTTTCAACTTGGCATTAACTTTTTTTAAATTTTACGATTGGATCATGGACCCACTAGTAAAAAGCCCGTGGACCCCTAAAAAAATCCAAGAACCTCCCATTGGAAACCACTGGTATATTTTAGTGTGGTTAGCAAAAAAAGTTACTCGGTTACTCTCACGATGATTGATTTTTTTTAAAGAAAATTAGTTCAAATTATTTACGATATAGGGCGCTACACAAAAGCAAATCACTGGAAATATACACAACATACACTATGAAATGCTATACATACATTAGAAGAAATCCCTTTTTTATCTCACCACTAATCAGACAAGAATCCCAACAACAAATGACTTATACCAGGGTGCGCTTAACCTATGAGTCGCAGGGGCTTCTGAGATGGGTCCTTCAAATCCACTAGCAAAAGAAAGCCACGGATTTTTCAACTATGCATCACAACCCAAACTTGAATAGCAGGACCTTCCCAGATGGGTCATACAACTAGAATAAACACAGGAATTATTGAGTTATGGGTCACGACCCAAACTTGATTAGCAGCGACTACCTAAATGAGTCGTATAAATCTACCTACAATCCTGTTGTAAATGCACTTAATATATATATATATATATATATATATATATATATATTATTTTCTTGTTGAATTTCGCAGAGAAGAAATATCCGAACACCAGAAGAATGCCGTCGACAACGATGCGGTAGACTCCATCGACGGCTGCCTGCTGTCAATCAATAAGTCGTACACAGACTCGTCGTTCAAAGGTGACGGAGGCAACATACATTATGTTTCCAAAAGTCTGTGCCTTTTTTGGAGTTTAGACATTTTCTTCGAATTTCCAGGAAAAACACTGGGCAAATCATTTTGAAATTTCGGTCATGTGAACCCTATGTCTGTATTCACAATTTCCAGTGGAAATTTAGTCCCGAGTGCATTTAGGAGGGAGACATTGAACATAGAAGGACCGGACACAACCCGCTTCCCATCTCAGAGAGATATCGAAGCTTTCCCGGGGGATGGGTGTATCCGGAAATTTATTAATTTATGTGAAAATAACAATGATATACATATATACAATAAATAATCGCACAAATTGTGATCATATAGCATCATCCACAGATAATCAGTCCGTAATCGTAATAGTCCTTATATAAATAATCAAAGAATAATTTTTGTCTTGTATGTGATAGAATCTGGAAGTGAGTTTATCCAATCTAGAATACACCAATCTCAGCAATCAAGCTGTAATAAGATATAAATTGACGTCTATATGTCCGGCATCTCCATTTCATTCACACCCGCCGGAAAAGGATGAAACAGTTGACACTTGTCTTCTTGGGCGTAAATTGTATCGATTATTAGGTGTCGGTGAAACAACCGATGCATGTCTTCTTGGCCGTAAATTATACTTTTCAATAGGTAACCGTGTTACCTCTCTTGTTGGCACGTAAGACGGGTCCTCCGAGCGCGAATGCCGTCCCCTTGATCCCGCAGCTCGTGTCTTTTTGGGGAGTAAATGTAGGTTGTGGTCCAGGAATCGAATCAACCTCTGCAAACGTTGAAAGTTCAGAGGGCTGTCTAGAATTCTCATTTTCAAGCAAGCATTCTGGACTCTAGCAGTTGGCCAAAGTGGAAGTCTCTCGTCTGGGGACACGTGGTTATATAGTGCCATAGGGAACCATTTGAACCGCAGATGCATACGCTGTTACTAGAACGTTTAAAACGCAGAAGATACACCGGAAAAGGGCCATGCTCGGTGATAGCGATTGTTTTCTCTCTAGGCCATACGTTCAAACGCCAATGAACTCGTCGCTGTATCTTGTATGCGTCCTTTGCTGCACATGTATTCCAATTGGTCTGCCACTCCTGCAACACGTCCAAGCACCCGATGGACCAAATTCCTTGGCCAAAGGTGGTCGTCTTGAGACGGAAGTTTTGTGGCCTCCTTGACAAGTTTGTCGGCTATTTCATTGCCAAAGATGCCTGCGTGGGCTTTAACCCAGGCCAATCGGATTCTCGTGTTGGCGCATAAAATTCGGCGAATCTCCCGTACATTATGATGCACAGAACGTGGGTTTTTGACTAATAACAGACATTGATAATAGAAGGGAGACAAAAAATTAAATAGGAAAAAATGTTTTTGATCAACCCTTGTATGATAAAATTCTGATTCATAACTTTCACAAAATATTACACAAAATTTTTGCAATACTTCTGCGCATTTTTGTGAAAATTGCACGCATATTCACGAAGGTATGAATGTTTTCTATTTCAAACAAATTTCTAAAATTCCAGATTCATCAATTTGATAGCAACGAATTATTAATGACTTTATTCAATGAGATATGCGTGTTTTTAGTCAATAATATTTAATTGGGCATGTGCAGGAAGTATCTATTTGATTCTTTCTATAATATGGTTGTCAGATATATAGTGGAACTTTTATAAAAATTCTAGTTGAATGTCGAGAAAATTCGGAAAGATATACACGATATCGTGAGCTGTAATTTAAGTTACTGACTGAGAGTACTTGAATGATAAGGTGTTTTCCACAAATAGGTATTTCAATTATTTTCTGTCATTTAATCATTTCGTTCAGTTTCTCCATTTTGACATCAAAAACGTGTGTTTTGTTCAAGCAATTTTATTATATAGCATCAGACACGTCTTCGCTCATTCGCATAAAGCTTTGGGTTTATTTTTGAAATAATCAAATAACGTAATGTAATCAAAATACCAATTTGTGGAAAGTCCCTTACCATCCAGGTACTCTCAGGGAACAACATAAATTACAGCTCACAATATCCCGTATATCTTTCTAAAATTTTACGATATTTGACTGGAATTTTTATAAAAGTTGCATTATATATCTGGTAACCAAATTATGAAAAAACTAAAATCGGTATTTTCTGCGCATGCGCGGTAAAAATACATGCAATACATATGTCCATTTATCATTGAGTAATAAATTGTCACATTTTAAATTCTTACACTAGATGTTTCATGTGTTTCATGTGCAGTGACAATTTTTCTGTGAATTTAACACAAAAATTGATTGAAAGCGCCGTATGTTATCAGTAAAATAATCTGCGATGAAAATTGGATTTCCTGACACAGGGGTACAACAAAAAACGGTGACTTGACCGCAGCAAAAGCTACCGCAGAGAGTCCCCCATTGAGGGGTTAGCGCACCAACCTCTCGATGAGTATAAAAAACAAGCCTGCCGTTCGGAATCGGCATTAAATTGTAGGTCCCGGTCTAATTAGCCCTCGTGTGCAGAAAATGACCGTGGTGCGACAAAAATGACCAAATGATCAAATGAAAATAGGAATTTTTATGATAAGCATTTATATCTTTTTAAATCTACGTACTATTTTCATGAAAATACATGTAAATGTTCCGCAAAGTTAGTATAATACTTTGTGAAAGTTATATATCATTTTCAGTTTTTTGTCGTACAGGGTTGATCAACAACCTTTTTTCCTAATTTAATTTTTTGTCTGTCCTACACAAATGCACTCATGGCTAAATTTCCACTGGAAATTGTGAGTACAAACATAGGGTTCACGTGACCGAAATTTCAAAATGATGTGGCCAGTATTTTTTCTAGAACTTCGAGAAAAATGTATAAACTCCATTAAGGGCCCAGACTTTTGGAAACATAGTGTAGTTGGTACGCCTAATTGTTTGTCTTAATGCCACAGTGTTGGCGTTATTCTGCTTTTGTAATTTTCTTATCTTACCATTGTAGACCCCATATTGCGTGACTCCATGGCGTTTTTCTACTGGGCCGGGACTGAGCCGGCGAGAATCTCTGTGGATTGGCTGCTGCTAATTTGCGCCACATTCCAGGACGTCCAAGCCAAAGTCCACGCCGAGATCGATACTGTCTTTGGCACGAAGAGGTTCCTGCCGAACGTAGAACAGAAGATGATGCCTTACACGACTGCCGTCATCATGGAAATGATGCGCTGGGTCAACATTGTCCCCGTAACCTCGTTCAGGGCGTAAGTTTCAGAAATAATAATATATATATAACTATATAACCGTATATCATTAATAGATCGATTCTTAACTTGACCCGCTTTATAGGGTACTAGCTGTAATACCCGGCCCTGCCCAGTTTTTCTTCAATTAATGGGAGGATAGAAAAAGTGACAAACCATTATAAAATTACTATATTAAATAAAAAATTAAAATACCACTATGTGCAAAAAGGGAGAAAAATATTGCAAAATGATAAAGGGATGTATATGGTTTGATTGTGCATGTAAGTGTAGAGATAGGTACATGTATCGTATATGTATGTGTGTAATGTACAAACTGATTTTCACAATAAGTAATTTAATTATATAACCGTGATTATGACTCTCAAAATGAGTAACCTAACATTTTGACATATATCGTATAATCGTAAATATATAAACAAAACTACAATATAACCTGTCTTATCATTATAATAAGCTGTTGTCTGAACCATAAGTGTTTATAACTCCCTTTAGACGGGCTGGAAGAATTTTCTAAGTCTCTTAGGGACACAAAATCTATGTATCTATGTGTTTTTATGTTTGTACTTATGTGTATGTTTGTATTTGCATATATGTCTGTGTTTTTGTGATTTGTTTATTAAAAAAAAGAAAAAGAATGAACTATTATACATAATACTGGCAGCATTAAAGAAGAGGCAAACCATTGTAAAGGCATATGCATGTCTGAAACGCATTGATAGGGAACCATGGTAACCAAAGTAAACATTCCGAAAGTCATTGTTGAGGCTCAGAAACTGTTGTTCCCAAACAGATTTCTGGCATTTTCCCAGCTCTGATGAACTTTTAAAGTAGCCTATGGTCCAATCCCGACCCTGCTTGGTATATATATGCAAAATTTGGCGAGGATAATTATAAAATTGTAAATTTGTACAGAGAACATATACACAGAAAACCAATTTTATATATATAGATGAGCCATACGTGTACAGTCGTGGCTCCCACAAATTAGAGGAGTGCATTCGCCTCTGAGTCAGGGTATAGGTTGATTGTCCTCACGCTGGTTGTTGAAAGTTCTGACCCTTGGCTTTTGATGGAAATCGACCGAGCCTTGTTCAAAAGTCATTTTATTTACTTATTTTAGAAAGTTAATGAAGGGAACTCACTTAAACTTCTGTCCTTTGTCCATCTCAAAAATCATGGTCAGGAGCAGTACCGACTTAACGCGGTTGCAAAGGCCCCCCCCCCCCCCATGAAAATGAGATCTGGTTAGAATTTTCGAAAGTAAGTATGTCCCGCATAAAATAACAAAATTTTGGAAAATGACATGTAGGATGAGACCGGGTAGTGGTTAAGCTCAGCTTTTTTCAAGTTCACCCGAAAAAGAGGTCCGTTTATTTCATGAGTCAGATGCCTCAGAAACACACTTTTAGCTGCAGATGTGAATCCTACGATAAGCCTTCTGATGACTATTAATTCAAAACAATCATTTTGAAGTTTTTTTTAAAGTGATAATTTTCCAAGATGAACGTATGTCACCTTTTTTTTTACTTCAATATAGCACCGCGGAAGATAAAGAATTGTTTTCCTACTCCATCCCCAAGCATTCGCACGTGTGCGCAAACCTGTGGGCTGTTCACTACGACCCCATGATCTTTGGCAACGACGTAGAAATGTTCAGACCCGAAAGATTTCTCTCGGAGGACGGGAACAAGATTAAGAATTCGGAATTCCTGATCCCGTTCTTGATCGGTAAGTACGAAAAGTGGAGTGTTTGGCCAAACACCGTGGATTTTTTTTTCCTCTCTTTAGGCCGGTCGTCCACTGGAAGCGATTAGAAGCGATAAACAAGTCACGCACAGTCGTCTATATTCGCAGGACTGATCCCATTGCAAAGAAAGTAAGAGAACGTCCTGCAAACGATCTGACAGCAGCAAACTGTCTACGAGTCGCGCTGAATTGGGATTTTACGCGTGTTACAGTTTCTGCGCAGGTGCAGTGCGATTGTTCTCTTTTTTGCCACTCGTGCCGTTTTTTCTTCCTCCTTTAGTATCTCTTCCCTTTCTTTCCCACGTGAACATTGAAACAGAAAATGTGATAATTGCCGTACATGGGTTGTGATGGTTTAGTGGTAACAGATGAAATATGATTATTTCTTTATTTATAATAAGAACACCTTCTTCGAGTTTGAAGTATCTACCTCAGCGGTTCAGAGTTAGGTGCTGGGTCCGACTCTGTTTACCCTGTTCACATGCAATATTACCCAGGCGGTATCACCAATATCCCATTACAATATGCAGATGATATGAAGCTGTTTGCCCCAGATGAAAATACAATAGGCTTACAAAATGCATGCCATCAGATTCTTCAGTGGAGCTCTCGAAACAATCTACCCATCTGTACTTTAAAGTGTGGATCACTGCATCTGGACAGACAAGATGACCGTGACCAATTTGGATAGGCAATGAACCTTTACAGCATAGTTTCCCAACCTTTTTTGTCCCATCGCCCCCCTTCTTCACAATTTTTTTTCTCCCAGCGGCCCCCAACGCAATTTAACCCATATAATCCTATGCTATACCCGTAGTTTCTACCGCCCCCCCCCCCGGATCACCTATCTGGATCTTCCATCGCCCCCCAGGGGGCGTTAACGCCCACGTTGGGAATCACTGCTTTACAGCAATTTAATATCTGCTCAGATTTGGGCATATTAATGAACGGTTATCTGGATGTTTCCAATCATTATCGGGAAATGGTTTGCAGGGCTAATAGAAATGCATACTTGCTACGTACGGCCTACCGTCTATGTGATTTATTCACTCTAGTATATGCTTTCTGTGTGTATGTCCAGCCTACCCTTGAGTTTTGCTCACAGGTCTGGAGCCCATATGAGATCAAAAACATAATGCTCTTAGAAAAGCCCCAAAGATCTTGCACAAAACGATAGCCGGGCCTGGGCGGACTGTCCTACTCTGCGAGGCTTGGAGTTCTTGGTCTTCATTCCCTAGAATGGCGCAGAATTGTTCCGGCTTGAAAATGTGTTACAAAATGGTCCATAACATGGTATATTTACCATCGGGCGTTCATTTTTTGTCATCACTGACAGCCAGGTAAATCTGCGGAGACACCCTTACCAAATTCAGATCCCGATGGCCAAGAAAAGACTGCTTCTTCCACGGTTTCAGATGCAGATCAGCCAGAATATGGAATAGACTACCATCAGACCTTGTGTGCTCATCATACTCAAGATTCGCTTTAACCGTTGCTGACTTTGACCTTGTTCCGTTTACAAAGTGCTTCCCCCTTCTAAATGTCTTGTTTGTATGTTTTTATTCAGTGTAAGAGCTTTATATGCCTCCTGGTGCTTTACTAAATAAAAATAAAATAAATACAGTTCCTCTGTATCCATTACTCAAAAATTTTAGTTTTTCAATATTTCCTCAAGATTATTAATGAACACGCTCGTCTGCACGGAGTGCAGTCCCGGATTGAGCAGAGTGTAAGAGTTGTTTTCAGTGGACGATGTGAGACGCCAGTAGTTGTCTGATTCAATGTCAGCTGTTGTCACTTTTGCGTTGCTTGCTCGCTTCAAGTGGACGACCAGACTTAATTTTATACAAGATATACAGAAGACTGGATGTTGTGAAGATATTTATTATTTGAGATGTTAATTTTTTTTTTAAGGAAGGAAAAAACTCATCTCTGCCTCTACCGGGAGTCGAACCCGGGTCCCTCGATTGCCGGACGAGTGCTCTGACCACTAAGCTACAGAGGAAATTGAGATTTTCCTTCGCTAGAGCTTATATGGCAATGAGTGAATATTGCATTCGAATTGGCAAGCAGCAGTCGAGGGTGTTGTGATCCTCATGAGTCATTTAGTCAGGACATTGAAAGCATAACACGACCGTGTAAATATGAAGTTCTGTGTTGAACTTGGCAAATCAGGAACGGAAGACACTTGAAATGTTGTAGCAGACTTATAGCAATGAAGCAATGGATGTGCGAGGTATTTTGAGTGATTTTTTTCGTATCAAAAGGGGCGGGATGACACTGGAGGACTGACTTCTTGACCGAATTCGACATAGGGCGTCTTCTTGTTCATTGTTTAGCATTTTTGGCGGAAGCTGCATAGCTATACAGCTTCAGAAAATTTCTTGCAGGGATCCATGTGATACATTGATCAGTGCTCTCTGTCTCTCTAGCATTATTCAAATAAGTTCCACAATAGAGAGAAACGATGTCACTCTCCGCTTTTCATACGAAGTACGAAAGCCTGGATAACCAAGCGGAGATCGAGATGTTGTTCGGAAAGAAAATGTCGCCATCTGGGGGCGATGGGGGCTCCGCTTGGTTATCCAGGCTTTCGTACTTCGTATGAAAAGCGGAGAATGACATCTCGTTTCTCTCTATAATTTTCTTTCCGAACAACATCTCGATCTCCGCTTGGTTATCCAGGCTTTCGTACTTCGTATGAAAAGCGGAGAGTGACATCGTTTCTCTCTATATATCGCCATCTGGGGGCTAACGTCGTAAGGGCTATTAGCTGAGCTTGGAGGCTGTCCCTGCGCAGTCCCGTTCAGCATTCATACATATGCTCTTCTAAGGATTGAAAATGCCTGTCCTCTGTAGTTCAATGGTTAGAACACTCGCCCGGACAGTGAGAGATTGGTGGTTCGATTCCCCACAGAGGAATGTGAGTTTTCTTTCCGAACAACATCTCGATCTCCGCTTGGTTATCCAGGCTTTCGTACTTCGTAAGTTCCACAATGTTCCTCCCTCAATCTTTCCCGAAAGTCACTTCAAGTGCACCGGAACTACGCTCGAAGACGACGATAGTTGAAGGCAAACTACCACCAAAACCATTGTTACTCCCGAAATTGAGGACAAAATTCAGAAACTGGAATATAAGGGCGATGGTGAAAGTTATTCAAAGCATTGTTCATCAAAGTCCCAGTGTAATACAAAACCTTGCGAGAAATTCTGTGGTGTTTGGTCAGAACGTGATGTATCTCCAAAAAATGGCTTTTTGATGTAGTAGTAAGTCTTGCTAATTATAACTAATTAGAAGTGAGATAAATGCACAAATTCGTGTGCACTAAACAACATGCTGATGTATGAAATTTGTATTTGTGTGTATGCTTTATTTTTGATTTTTAAATGACAATGAAAATGCTTATATGTCAAAAATGTGATTTTGGAGTTACGTTCTGACCAAACACCACAGAATTCTGACATGGGTTTTGAACATGCACTTCATTGCTGCAAAATTTACGCTAACAGTTCAGACTTCTAAATCACAAAAAAAAGACGATGAAACTCCATATTAAACTCTGTCAAGTCAATCTTAAAGTCCCGTTCTGTCACTCGGGATGGTCACCAGTAGTTACCCCACTGTACTCCATCGCTTCATTTTTATTCCTATGGCAACAATTTAAGCATGTGCGGTTCGGATGGAGTTGACACAGAATTTGGTGTTCGCTAGCTTTTACATATTCGAGATGAACTACCACCTGCCTTCCAATATCTTGAAAGAGAGACGTGAGGTGACTTGAGAATTTTTCAAATAGTAGAGCAGCTCACATTCGCTCTTCGAAGTCACATAACTGAAGAAAACCAATTTCAGCCAGCTAGCTCTGTGCCACCAACACCGTTTGGACCATGCCCGCTCTGCAACGCACCTAGAAGCTGGACAACCGCATTTGCACTCTGCTTTATTCGTAGTATTTTCTGCATACGTATGTCGTCGATTCCCACGAACGCCCTCCAAGTGATCCTGGGCATCCCCCCACTTAGGTTTCGCTTCGAATACGAAGCCAAAGTGACAAGGCTTTTACGTCTGCACAAGTCCACAGAAATAGACGGAGAGACGCTGTCTCCGGGTGACTTCAGCGCCAAGATGAAGGGTTGGACGACACACCCGAGCAAAGATCTGCCGGACGGGCAGATCTCCGCGGAACATCTCGCTCACATAACTCAAAACAAAATTTACTACACGGACGGGTCTAGATTAAAGGAGGCGACGGGGGCCGCCTACGTCATCACGACACTCAAAGAGATCATCGCTACCTGGAAGGCCAAGCTGAAGTCCAGGAACACAGTTTTCCAGGCGGAGCTCCTGGCCATACTGGAAGCAGTCAAGGACGCAGCAATAAGAGGAGTCCCTGCACACATCAGGACGGACAGCCTTTCCAGCCTACTGGCCCTCAGGAGCCCTATATCAGAACACGAAATGGTCAAGCGGGCCAGAAACGTACTGATTAGACATCCAGAGATCCAACTTTCATGGGTCAAAGCCCACGAGGGCACCTGGGGCAACGAGATAGCTGACAAATGGCAAAAGATGCCACCATAAACGGAACTGAGTGGAACACGATCAAGCTACCACACTCAGCGGCCAAAGCGATGCTAAGGGCGGACTTCCTCAGGAAGTGGCAAACTAGATGGGACAACCCAGAGGCCAACGGTCGCTCCACCCACTAGGTGCTGAAAACTGTGGGTCTGAAAAGTAGCAATTGGAAAAGGGAAGTGACAATGTTTATCACAGGGCGCGGGCCATTTTCGGCATATTTGAGGAGGTTCAAACTGATCCCGAATGACAAGTGCAGTTGTGGGTCGACGGGCTCTAAATGGCATTACGCTACAACCTGTGAACACACAAGGATTTTTCACTTCCAGGCTCCAGATGAACAATACGAGACCGCCTGGATCAAAGCAATCCTTGACAGACCTCAATCTACAAGGAAGCTGGTGGAAATGGTCAGATACCCGAAAAATCACCCAGAAAAAGCCAAACTGGATGAAGATAACAACCCAGATGAGGAGACAACATCAGCAAACAGGGGCCAACTTAGGCGATCTGCCAGACTGGTCAACAGACGAGTCGATTATGCAGAACAAGATCTCGCCGACGAGCCAGACCAGACCAGAATAGAATTTATTTTCCCGGGCCTGGCCCTTTCGGGCCAACTGCGGGCTTACAAATTGCAGCCACGGAGACTACGTATGAAGAGAAAGACAAGAGAGTATGTGTTTTATTTGTGCATGTGTATGAGAAAATTTGTCAAGATCGGGGTGGTCAGTTAAGTTTAACGACTGGTCTGGTAACACGTTTTGCAGGTAAATTGCGCCACAACCTTCTGTTAGTAGTTTTAACAGGAGAAGAAGACAGTGAAATGAAGCTGTGAAGAACGTGTCGGTTTTTCCTCTTTTTTTTTTTTTATAATTTTGAAGTTTTCAGTGAGTGTTCGTTTCCGCCGTACAATGCGACAAGTTTTGTGAAATCAAGGAGGGGGGGGGAGAAAGGAAGGGATGGGGGGATAGAGAAAGTTGTTAGTAGTTGTTAGGGGGGGGGAAGGGGGTGACAAAGGAAAGGAGGGGGGAAGGAAGCATGAAATACAACACACAAGCAATAACAGAAAAGTGAAAAAACTCTTGCTCTGTTTGCCGTTAAGTACAGTTTAAAAAGAAAACCGAAAAAGAGAAATTTTCCTTTTTTTTTTCCATGGATTTGAGAGATTCCCACCCAAACGGGTAAATTATATTTATCCCAGGGGAAACTCTATTCCCCAGTGTATGAAAAAGTTTCAAGGTTACGAGCATATTCTTGGGTAAATATATACGCTTGATTAAATGAATGTATTTACAAGGGCATGGTTACAAGAATTCTAAACAAAAAATACATATATACAGAGGTAATCTGCCTCAACGGGGTCCCTGGGGCTCAGGCTCATGCGAACGGGTCGCGAGCTGACCGTTACCCCGATCCGTTTGAAGCGAGTAGCTCCCAACAGGAGAGGGAAATACTGCAAGGCAGCCGGCTTTACATGTTAAGCCTTTTCTGTTAAGCCTTTTTTGGAGTACGCGAGGGAAGCCCTTTGCGATTATAATAGTAATAAAAAACTTTCTCTCTTTTTTTTTTCCCCCGCAGCGCCCTCTGACGAGAGAGAGGAAGCGTGGGAGAAACAGCTGTTTGGAGCAGCCAACGTCTTTTTCCTTTCTTTTCCCTCTTTTTCTCTCTCCTTGACCTTCAACGACGGCGTTTCGTGACGTCAGCGGGAGGGAAAAGAAGATATTTTCTCTCGTTACTTCAGCTTGGAGATGATTCTGCTCTGCCTGGGATAGGCAATTTTAGGGAAAAGAGAGCGGACTTTTAAGTGGGGGAAACTCCCCTTTGAAGTTTATGTTTATGTTGGAAGAGTGAAGAAGTGTGTGCATGATATGCATGCAATTAGAGATCGTGCCACTGGAGCGCCCAGATTTGTTTAGGTCTTCGGTATTTTCTTACTTCATCAGTGGCGTAGTCAACAATATTTCTGATGTGTGGGTAACGGGATTCGCTCATTCTATCGAATTGGCTTTGGTTTAGTTCGAGAATGTACGGCCAGAGGTGTGTAATCTGGAGGTCAAGGCGGATGTTAGCATTACGAAGGAACCAAGGAGCTCTCGTTAGTTGTCTGAGAATCTTGTTTTGGCGTACCTGTAGGCCTTTTATGTTGAGCTTCCGAGCGTGGGCCCAGACTGGTGAAGCGTAGAGCATTGTGGGACGCAGAATTGATTTGTAAAGTATTGTCTTGTTGATTAAAGACAATTTGGCTTGGGGGAAAGTGATCTTGTTTAGCATGCCCATAATGTTGACTGTTTTGTTCCTGGCCATTTGGACATGCTCGCGGAAGAGGAGTTTCTTGTCAAGAAGGACTCCCAGATATTTGACAAGTTGTACTGGTGGGAGGTTATGGCCTCCGAAACGAAGAGTGTGCCTAGGAAGCTTAGTTTTCCTGGAAAACCACATGAATTGGCACTTGTTAAAATTCATGCGTACATCGGAGTTAGTGCACCACTGTTCAATGTCAAGGGCTGCGTCCTGGAGGTTCCAAAGGGCGTAGGCTGGCTTCCTGTGGCTGCAGAGAATTGCTGCGTCATCCGCAAATAAGGCAATGATTCCATTTCTGGGGGTTGGGAAATCGTTCATGTAGAGCAAGAAGAGCTGTGGCCCAAGAACGCTTCCCTGAGGGACGGATGTCCTTACGGGCCTTGGGGAGGAGAGGGTCTGTCCAATCTTTACTTGGAAGGTTCGTCCCATGAGGTAATTGAAGAAAAACAGTATGAAGTGTGGTGGAAAGTTCATATTAATTAATTTTCCAAGTAGAGTTGCATATTCACACTTGTCAAACGCCTTCGAGATGTCGCAGAACAGGGCTGCCACTGAGTCCTTGTAATTGAAGGCGTTTGTTACAAATTCAGTGACTCGGAGCAGTTGTGTGACACAAGAGTGTTCTGGTCTGAAGCCGTGCTGCTCCGGTCGGATTATATTATTTGTGTCAGTGAATTGAAAAAGCCTAGTGGCAATGACTCGCTCGTAGAGTTTAGAGAAGTTTTTGAGGAGCGAGATCGGGCGATAAGAGGTGGCAACATTCGGGTCAGTTCCGGGTTTGTGTATGGCCCGTATGACTGCGTGTTTCCATGGAACTGGGAAGTGATTTATATTTATTGATGCATTTATAATATTAGTAAGTGTTGTGAGGTGGGCAGGGGCCATAAGTTTAATTGCCCTATTACTGATGCCGTCGGCTCCCGGGGCTTTTTTGGGATCCAATTTTTGTATGAGTGATTTAACTTCCTCTTCGTTTGTGTTTGCCATGTGTCCAGGATTATTTTCCCTGTGGTAGCGTATGTAGTTGGATACGCGCTGACAGATGCTAATTGTGTCGTCCCTTGGCTGGACCACGGCCGACTAGACATTCATTGTTTTAATTGTTTAGTGGGCTATGGCTGGACC
Source organism: Pholcus phalangioides (assembly GCF_987345545.1). Classification (NCBI taxonomy): domain Eukaryota; kingdom Metazoa; phylum Arthropoda; class Arachnida; order Araneae; family Pholcidae; genus Pholcus; species Pholcus phalangioides. The sequence goes on along the minus strand of NW_028301601.1, from coordinate 63,906,027 downwards.
CTGTTTGGGGAGAATTGACGCTCATAGGCGTCAGCGAAGGTTTCGGCTATGTCAGACTCAGAGAAAACAAATCCGTTTCCTTTTTTGATCTTTGTGAGTCGTGTTTGCGGAGGTCTACAAATTTTCCAAGCTCGCCACAGGTTCCCGTTTTCAGCTGTAGCGTTTCCAATAAATTCAGAGAATCTGTCATTTGTGTATTCTGCAACGTCTCTTTTTATTTCGCTTTGTAGACGATTAAGGAGCACTTTGTCTAGTCGTCGTCTAAATCGCTGCCATTTTTTACGGATTTGGTTTTTGAAGGTTATTTTTTGTAGGATGTCTCTCGGGAGGCCGTATCGGAGGTCAGAGAAGTGTACTTCGCTAGAAGCGAGGTCAATGGCCTCCTGGAAGCGGTTTGACAGTTGTGAAACAACCTCATCAATTTGCGTGGGCGTTTCCATTGTGATTGGAATGACATCGTCGTTTTCAGTTAGTTCTTGGAATTTGGTCCAGTCGACTCGTTTATTGATTCGTTTGGATCGTGGGATGTGAAAATCGACCTCGAAGAAAACAGGGTTATGGGGGGAATTTAAGATGACCTTGGTGTGTGTGTCAATGTCACAGAGGAAGTTTTTTGAGATCCCAAAATCTATAACATCAGGAGCTTGCCGTGGGCATCCAGGGATGTGTGTAGGAGTGGGGGAAGAGTGAACTTGGAGAAATTTATTCATGCAGTATCGTCGGAGGGCCACGCCATGCTTATTTCTTTTTTTGCTGCAAAAGAGGGGGTCCTTGCAGTTCCAGTCGCCCCCGACGAAAACTGGGGTGTTTGTGTCATATAGTGTATTTAGAAGGTTGACGTCAATTTTGTTTCGGGGCGGCTTGTAAATTGAGCAGAAGATGAATTTTTTACGCTCAACAAAGATTTCCACGGCAATGGCCTCCATTTCTGTAGAGGCTGGGAGTACAATATTTTGGAAGGGGATGGTGTTTCGAATGTAAATTGCTACTCCGCCTCCTCTATTTAAAATTCTGTCTCTTCGTGCCATTGTGAATCCTTGTAGTATCGGATTGTTGCTGGGGAGCAGCCAGGTCTCAGAAAGCATTACTATATCAAGCTGTGCTCGGTGGACCTCCTCCTGCAGCTCTTTCAGGCTGTTTTTAAGACCATTACAATTCCAAGCCATAATTCGTAATGGTCTGGGGGGGGGGCACTAATTGTTTGAGCTACTTTTAAGCAGGGATTGGAGTAGTAAAATTAAAGTTGTTATTTCCTCTTTTTTAAGTTGTGTTAGCTGGTGAACAAGTGCTTCGGGTAGTGAGCTGGTGGGGGCCGAGGCCAACTGCTTGGGAACATCCGTTTCGGTTGTGCGGGTCTGTGCGCTCACTTGGGTTTCGGGTCCAGTGTCGTCCTGGGCCAAATTTGTGTTTGTTTGCTTGTCGTTAATTTCTAGGTTTTCTTTTTCTGGGAGTGACTCGTGAGCATCTTCGTATGATTCTTCGTCCGAGTCAATTTCTTCGGTTTTAAGGATATAATAATTGTATGCAGCTGTAGCTGCTCGTTTGCTGGTGTCCATCTCCTCTAATTTGGAGGAGAGTTCATCTAGTGGGGCTTGTTTGTATTCCACGGCTAGCGGGTGTACACCGGCCTGAATTGTGTTATGCAATTTGGCTTGTTTTTCTTGCATTATTTTGGCTTGCTGAGCATGGGGTATCTCGTATGAGGGCTGCGATTTCGGCCCAGTTTCTGGCCCGGGGGGCCGTGAAGGGCGGATAGTGAGAGTGTCGGTACCAAGCGTGAACTCTTCATCGTTTTCGATAGTTGGCAGATTAGTTCCCAATTTGGTACTCGCAGGCTCCGGGGGGACGCTTCCTGGGAGGGGGGGGAAAGTCCTCGGCAGATATCGGCCGGAGGTGAAGGGGGAGCAGGGGGATGATAATTCTGCCCTTTTCTTGTTTTCTTTGATTGGGGTGTCTAGGGCATCCTGGGAAGGTGGCAGTGTGGGGGCCACCACAGAAGGCACATTTTATTTTTCTTCTGTCTCCTTTATCCCTACATTTGCTTGTTTCGTGCGGCCCGGAACAGAAGGCGCATACGGGCTTATGTTTGCAAAAGAGGGCCGTATGGTTGAACGCCATACAGCGCCTGCATTGTATTGGGGCGGCGTTACCCCTGTATCTTTCTATGTCGATGGGGATACCAGCTAATTCTTTTATGTTAGCAAAATTTTTATTTTCGATGGTGATTTCCACCAAGAATAAGGGCAGGGGCCTATTTCCTGCTCTGGTCGTCATGTTTGAGACCTTAACAGTATTAATGTTTTGTTTTCGGAGCTCTTCCTTTATTTCATCAGGTCTGACATTTGCTGGGAGCCCTCTGATGACAAATTTTAGTGTTTTTTCAGAGTGTAATTGGTAAGTATTGTAGTTAAATTTCCGTTCATCGAAGAATTTAGTTGCTGTTCTGTGGTCAGTTTCAGTGAAGACTTCGACCACAAGTGTATTTTGTGTTGGTTTTGAAGTGGGGGGTATTTCGCAGAGGGCTCGAAGGGCGCCAAAGTCTGTCAGCCAGGTGTTTCCCCAGTTTCTAAGGATGATGGCAGGTATGTTTTTACGCCTACGAGGGCGTCGTGCAGGTTGGAACCCTGCATCATTCTGTATGTCATCTTGGTCATTTTCGTCCTCGTCCGACGGGGGCGTAGGAGCATTGTTTGTGTTTATGTTAGCTGCGGGGGCGTTGCCCGTCGGTGGTGAGGGGGCGTTTCCCATCAGTGGTGGTGGGGCGTTACCCTCTGGAACGTTGTCATTCGGGTGGGCTTGACCCACCATATTAAAGGAGGCAATTCCTCCTGTGGTGTTTACAATCGGGTAAGTAGTGCTTACCAAGTGAAGAGGGGCGTTCCCTTCAGTGTTGTTTATATTCGAGTGGGCGTTTCCTACTGAATTCGGTGACAGAGCTCGCTCTGTTGTCATATTATCATGATCCGGTTTGTCTGATTCCGGAGGGGGGGGCGAGATCAGAGTGGGGGCAGGGGGAGAAGACAGATGTCCAGTTGCGTCTGTTATAGCCTGGTGCATTCTTACGTCGTTTGTGGCAGTGGTGTTTTCTGGCAGCGAGCTATCCGCAGTGGAGCTGGAAAGAGCGGTGGAGCCGTTTTGAGATCCGGAGCTGTTTAGGCTCGAAGTAAAGTCAGTGGTGTTTTCAGTCGAGGGGGTATCAGTTCTCTCCTCTGAATTACCTGAGTCCAGGCGCTCTGTAATATTGGTGCTGTTTTCAGAGATTGCGGGCGTATTGTCAGTAAGGCTGAGACGCAAATTGATGTTTGTGTTTGGATTTGTTACGGACCCGTGGGTCAAATTTTCTGTAGTGTTCATGGTTGAGTCAGACTTCTGCGTGTCTGAAGAACTTCCGGGGGCAGTTGAGGACCCCAAATTTGAGTTGGATTTTTTCTTCTTCTTCTTCTTTTTCAACTTTTTTCTCCGACCACCATTTCCGGGTGGGGGGGGGGGTCAGAGTCAACTTTCTGCATGGGGGTTGAAGTAAGATTGCGCTTAAACATGAGCGCCCTTTTGTGGCAGCAGGTTTTACTTCCCATGAGATCAAATAGATCCCTTGCCTCGCAGAAGAGCTCTTCGAGGCCCTTAAGGGCAACCCTGTTTTTCCCTTCCTGCTCGATTTGGTAGTATTCAATCACTAGGGTTTCGATCTTTTCCTCAAAGATACACCCAACATGGGCCACATTTTCCCCAAAAACAATATTTTTAAGCTTATCTATCCATGGCAGAAAAGCCTTACCAAACTCTGCCCTGGGGCCGGATTCGTCCAGGTCCCCCGCAAGATTTTTCAACCTAGCTACGGCTTCGGCGCCGTCGGTATCGGCAAAGGGGCAGATTATGCCCATCTTACTCAGAGCACATGCAAGAGAATTTCCACTCACCTGTTACTACTTACCGTATGTATCACTTCCGTTGAAGCATTGGTGTAGCAGGGAGCGGGGGGGGAAAATCGTTTTTTTTTGGGATTTGGTATCTATGGCTAGCACGCCGCTATCAAGCAGGCCATGCCAGCCTTTTTCCAACTTGAGTTTTGCACACAAGTGGGCTATGTCAATAATTGACCTTGAGAGCGAAGAGCCCCGACCCGTCCAGCCTATGCCTAGGGTCCGTGACAAGCTCCCTTTGGCAGGGCGGTATTCCACCTGCCCTTACCACCTACAGGAGAACTGCACTAGCACTTTGCAATGTTGAAGGAGGGTGGAAAAAAAAAGGCGACCGTTCGTGACGGCGTCCCATAAGCATCTCATCATGAGTTGCCTCGCCGACGAGGATGATGATGCGGAGAACCCGTAAGAGTCGAAGTTCACAGCACTTCACGGAATACCTCTCTCGGCAATGGCTGCAGAGGACCAATTTAATATATCTGTAGTATTTTTTTTTCTTTTTTTTCTGATGATGTGGCACATGTTTTTTGGCAAACTGCGGCTTTGACTGTCGCGCCCGCATGTGGCTCCTCGGGTGGGGAGGCGGACCGTTCGGGGGTGCGGGGTTTGCAGGGAGGGCGGGACTGGGTGTCGGCGGTCGGGTGGCTTCGTGCGTGGTCGGGAGTGGCGCGTCGGTTAGGGCCCTTGTTGCGAGGCGTCCGTGTTTTTCTTGGTGGGGGTGGTGTCCCCGTCCTGTGGAGGGTTCTCTCTCGTGTCCGCGGTGGAGGTTTGTCAGGATGGTCGGGAGTTTCCCTTCACGGGGCGTGTTGGGGCGTTGTAGCTCGCGTCGGCGGGGCTGAGGGGGGATTGCGCCCGCGGTGCTGTCCTGGCTTGTCGAGCGGTGATGTGCCCTGGGATTGGGGGTGTGGATGTTGGTCCCGGCCGGCTTGAGTTTTTTTTCCGGCACGCCCACGATCTCACGACCAATGAGCTTATATCGCAAAAGCGACAGAGCCTGGGTGTGCTCGGTTCTATACTATACTATACTACTATGTCGTCGATTTTTTTTAATAGCTCGAAGTAAAAAATTAAAAAATACAGATGCATCATATGGCAGCATGTACAGGGTATCCCATAAATTCGAAAACATTTTAATAGTGAATAGTTTAAAACACTTCATAAAAATTGAAGGAATTCGGGTATACAGTAGAACTTCGGTTAACGAGCGATTCGCTTAATGGATGATTCGCATAACAAGTGATTCGCTTAACGAGAAATTCGCATAACGAGCAAAAATTTTAAAAAAAAAATTTGACTCGGTTAACAAGTGATGATTCGCATTACGAGGAAAATTTTTTGTGATTTGTTTATTTATTTTTACATTACCATAGCTGAGCCGATGGTATACCGCTCTGTCCTACACACGCACTGTGGAATCGCTGGTAATATTCTCCTCTATGGTCTCCAGTAAGTGTGCCTCACTCGACAAATGAACATACATGCGAGAGACGTAACTGTTTACGATACAAAACTAGACGTAGCATTGTGATCACGCGTACGTGCGCTTGAAGTTTTTTTTAATTCTGCTAGTGAAAACTGTGGAATGATTGCATTATTGAACGTGACTTTGTGGGGCTAGCTCCTGAACAGGAGCCAAAATTTGTCGAATAGATTGTGTCCTTGGGGAAGACCATAGGACAGGAAGTGCGTGAGGATGATATTCAAGAACTCTTTACACGCAACAGCAAGAGTTTATGGTCGGTATCTCGTCTGAAGAAGAGAGAACTGACAAGTTCCTCAAATGAGATTAGAGAGATGTATAGAATGAGAGAATCTGTGCACAAAAGTTTGTAGGGAAGAACTAACCAAATAAAGCTGTAGCAAAGCAAGCAATGAATCTGTCCAACGACAATGCAATTTCCCATTTTCGAGAAATGCTAAAGAGGAGGCAAAATGCGTGTCATTGGATAAGTTCTTTTTCAAAGTCACGTAAAAAAATAAGTTTGCTAACAACAGCGAGTCCGTAAATCGTCCTAAACGAAAGTCCTCCTATTCTCATATTGTATGTTTATTTATGGCGTTATTATATTACATATATTTTACTGTATTATTTATCATATTTTTATTATTGCGTTGTATTACTGATTGACGCCGTTTTTATTAGTCACTAGCTATAAATACCCGGTCCTTCCCGGGTTTTCTTCAATTACTGGGAGGATTGAAAAAGTGACAAACCATTTATAAAGGCATAAACTGTAATACTGGCGGCAATAAGAAGTGAAAAAATATTGTAAAGGCATATGCATATCCGAAATGCATTGCTAGGGAACCACGGTAACCAAAGTTGTAGAGCCTCAATATATATTCTTATATGTATTATTATTATTATTATTATTATTATTATTATTATTACACTTTTCACATTGGCTCTTTTTCTTAACAAGCACGCTCTGGTCACGTGAAAGAATCTCAGTACATTCTGTACTGAAACACGAGATGATCACGTGACCGGATGCCCCTTCGGAGGGTCCGAAGGGGCATCAAACGCCAATTATTATTATAATTATTATTATTATACTTATTTCCGAGATTTTGTCAGCCAGTTCCGCTAGTTTATCCAGTCCATCACTCGATATTGAGAGGACAGTTTGGATTTGAGTAGGAAGACGTTGCAGCCACAATGTCTTTAAGAAATCATCGGTTAGTCCAGATCCCGACAGTTGGTGCATTTTTCGTAGCAGCTGTGATGGTTTATCATCTCCGAGTTGAATTTCTGTGAGCAACTTCTTGATTTTGGCAGATTCAGTTTCGGCAAACTCCAGTATCAGCCGGTCCAAAAGAGCCTGGAATTTCCCGGTCGCAGGAGGATTGACGACAATATCGGCAACTGCATGTAGTGTTTGCGTAGTTTCTGAGTCGACATTAGCGACGAGAGCGGCGAATTTGGTATCATCACTTGTAATGCGGCTGAGGAGGAAAGCTTGCTCGCATTGCTTAACCCAGAGAGAAACGTTTGTGTTCCAAAATGGGGGAAGGCGGAGAGCGACACTGGAAACTTGGGGAACCGTATTGATCCCTTCTGCTGCCATCATCCTGTTGCTTGAGAGAGAAGAGAACCAAGAGGTCAACCGGAAGTGACCGTATAAGGGAGGCTGCTCCGTGGTCCACTGTTGCTAGGAGAAAAATCCTCTGCTGCTGCGTAATGGCGTCTTTTGAAGAATATTCAGAAGGTATCATTATTTGCGTTTTAACGTCTGCGGTCACCAATGCTGAATTTAATGCTAAGTGGTGACGGTAGCGCAATTGACTCCGTATGAATGAGACGTAGTTGTAGATACATTATCTTTAATTATGATGCTATATAGAAGATATCATTTACATGGTACATATATTAAGAGAGAGAAAGACGACGTTGGTGCATCTCGTGTGAGAGCTGGAGCTGAACTGATGTTCTCACACACATGGCCCTTCGGACCCTGCGAAGGGGCATCCGGTCACGTGATCATCTCGTGTTTCAGTACAGAATGTACTGAGATTCTTTCACGTGACCAGAGCGTGCTTGTTAAGAAAGAGAGCCAATGTGCAAAGTATAATAATAATAATAATAATAATACATATAAGAATATATATTGAGGCTCTACGAAGCAAACATTCCGAAAGTGATTGTTGACGCCCAGGAACCATTGCTGCCCAACAGTTTTCGCCCATTTCGGGCATTTTCCCATATCTGACAAACTTTTAAAGTAGCCTATCGTTCAAGTCGGATCACATTTCGCATATATGCAAAATTTGGCGGCGATCGATCTCAAATTGTAGATTTGTATAGAGAACATACACACACACAGAGACACGCACACAGAAAATCAATTTTATATACATAGATATATCGATTTTTAAGTGTATGAATGATTGTGGAACGAATTGGCCAAGTTTTCATTATTTCCTACGAGGAAGTTCAATTCGATATACGAGCGATTCGGATAACGAGCACGTTGGCGGAACAAATTCAGCTTTTTAACCGAAGTTCCACTGTATTTGAATGCGGTTTGCGAAAAAGTAATTCTCATGAAGGAGTGTGTGTGTGTATTTTCAAATATAACAAAAAATATTTCAAATTTTTGTCAATGGAAGGCGCTGCACAAGAGCAAGTCACTGGAAATATGTGAATCACAGAGTCCTATAAAAAAATGCAGAGTATGATTAACAGTTCATTTCTCAATGTTTCTGCTAATGGTGCTTACATAAGGCTTTCATAGTGATGCTGGCATTCGTGGATCAAACACTATTGGCGAAGTTAATTTGCAGTTTACTTCTCTCAGCCGTGAATCGTTGGCTGAAGCTCAGCGAATATTTCGGACACAGAAGAGATGAAAGAAAGGTTCAAGTTCAGAATTCTGATTTGCTTCCGTGCAGCACCAACACCTCCTATAGCAGAAGGCCTCCGCACGAAGCTCGTTACGTCACTGAAGAAGGTCGTCTCACCTATAGAAATTGGATGTAGCAGGACGACGCCTGCGCTATCTTTACTCTTTGTTGTGGTGGATCCAATGCCTATAAGTGAGATGACCTTTTCAGTGACGTCACGGGCTTCGTTCGGAAGCCTTCTACTCTGGGTGGTTTTGGCAGCACCCTCTATCGACAAAAGTTTTGACTAATTGTTTTTCTATACCAAAAAATATCCTTCCTTAGGAATTTTTAAACTATTTATGAATTTATGGGACATATTGTATATGCTATATTCAATTTGCAGGCAGACCATATTGGCCGACTGGAGAGTGTCTGGTGAACACGGAAGTCTTCCTCTACTTCATGTCGCTGATGCGGAACTTTTGTTTTTCTCTTCCGGATGGAACTGAACCGGATTTCAAGGGACAGCTCGGGGTCGTACGTTTGTCGAATCCGTACGAGCTCGTATGCGAGGTGCGCGGCTGAATAAAACATTGATTTAGACCAGTGTTTCCTCATTCTTTCTGAATCTAAGCATCAATGAAGTGTCCGAGACGATTCGGCAGACTACAAACTTACAATATGATTGTGTCCCGTATTTTACGGGACTGTCAGAATGACCAGATTTTTGGCTAAGCATTCACACAGCAGTCTGCTCTTGAAAGTAAGCTAGGGAGATTTCACTGTACACATGGTCGTGAAGCAATTCATCTATTTGTCTGTCCATTGTTGAACGATGTTTCTCATTCGAACGATTTCGAGTTTGAAAACCCAAACAATGAAAGTGGTCTTCCTATAGAAAGAAAATTTATCAGTTTGACCTCCAGACCAACCATGGCCCCCGCTCTGTCCCCCTAGGGGAATATAAGCTGGTTCGTCTCAGGAGACGTGGGCCATGGTAGAAAATCCGACATCCAAGACCGGCAAACCACCCGCAGCAGGCCGGACAGCCCAAGCCAACCAACAGCAGGACTCCTTCCACAATTCCCTCATTCACCGTACAAAAAAAATGACATTAAATACAAAGGTATGGGGGGAACATGGGCAGGTGCACAGGCGCACATCGCCTGCAGGCCACGAATGGGGCCCACGAAAAACAGTTGTACAAGTTATTATGAGTATATATACAAGCATATAAGCATGTAGACAGCGTGTCAGAGGGAATCTGGGAACATCAATGTCCACGTTAGATAATAATACATACAAAAAATACAAATACAATTCCGTCCAGAACACATCTGTAGTGACGCGCCCAACTTAAATATCATATACATTTGTAAATATAAAATCAGGCATCATGTCATGGATATTACAAAATATAAATGGGTACTTTCCAAAACTTAAGAATACGTGATGCAACACAGATTCAATATAGGAAAGGGCTTGTAAATACACCGCTAAACATATACATTATACAAAACATGATACATATAATACAACTGCAATACCATCCAGATCACATTTCTAATAACATGTACAACCTATAGACCATGATAATTTGCTAACATTGTTCCGGATAATTTCCCACAAGACTTCGAGATTGCAAAAACAAGAAGCGGTTCGACGGACAAACACAGATTTATTTACAGAACAGCAATTTACACGTATTTACAAGCTAACCAGAGAGCTAACAACTTTCTCGCAAAGTTTAAACACGACTGACTGAGTCTCCTTGTGCCTCTCTGAGCCTTTCTAGTGCCATCTTGTGAGCGCCACGGAATTTATAACCCCGGAGAACCTTCGAGAAAAAGAACATTCCACAAGATTCTATTTTACAGTTTCCTAGTCGACAGTGCCACCATACGGAGGGGTTGAACCAATGTCTGGAGGGGCGGGACTTTCTGGATTTTTCTCTACGCGCCTTACCAGTTCTCCACCAATCATGCATTTGCGCGCTTAACCGAAACGGTATCATCGATATTTCTATCGAACAAATCGCGTCATCTATCGTCGAAAGTTCGTAACATTGCCCCTCTCTTAGAATTGTTCGTCCCGACAATTCAGTCCGGCGGGTTGTCACTGTGGTAAGAGGCCAGTCTGTTGAAGTGGACCACCTTGCACTTCGAGGATGGCGTCTTCTGGATCCGAGCTACGACGTCGTTCAGTCTCTTCACGACTCTGTACGGTCCTTCCCATGACGTTTGAAGTTTCGGGCACAGTCCTTTCCGGCGCTTCGGGTTCCAGAGCCAGACAAGGTCTCCTTCCTTGAAGTCATGAGACGTGGCCCTCGCATCGTAGCAGTTCTTCATCTTTCCAGAGCATATGCTGATCCTGTGTCTGGCGATTCGATGCATGTCCTCGAGGCGCTCCTGGAGTCCCTGGACGTGTTCCTCCTGTGGAAGAGCAGCATCTAGCGGTCGCCGGAACATCAGATCACCTGGCTGGCGAAGGTCCTCTCTCATCAGCGATGACGAGTATCCGGTGCTCTCGTGGACGGTCCTCGGCAACGGTCGCAGGATGTTCGGGGCTATTCCTTTGCGGGCGGTGCAGGCGTCGGAATTCTTGCACCACTCGTGCACATCGGTCCTGGATTTGTCCGAACAGAATCGTTCACGGACTTTCCGGAGAGTCTTAATCACGCCGAAATGTCCACCGGTCGGGCTTTCGTGCAATTCTTTCAGCACTTCTTTCACACGGCTCCTTGGCAGGACGAGTTGCCACCGCAACGTCTTTCCATCCTCCGACTCCCATCTGCGGTACAACACGCCATCTCTCATCTCCACAGAGTCCCATAGCGCCCAGTATCTCTTGGTCGTCGGACTGGTAGAGGTGACGTCTTGCCATGCTGGTTTACTACCGGTGGATTCTTTCAAGTCCATTATCGGCCGTATGTCGGGATCTTCTAGTTGGGTCTTCCTGGTGTTCTCGTCGCTCCAAGGATCGTCACTTGAGACTTGAGATGTTATCTGTCTCACTAGAGGGTTCTCCCTGCCATCCTGCCTCCTCTCCCTGCCATCTGACCCTCGTGAGAGCACAGTTCCGGTGCTGCCATTGGTCTTCTTTGCATCGACGATGCACTCTTTTTCTGCCCGGGGAATGTCCATCACTTTCGTTGGAGGTACTTCGTCATGGCCACATCCGAGCAAGGCGATACGCTCCTTCGGAGTGTGCAACTGATCATTTCTCATGCCCAAGGAAAATCCGTGTTTCTTCAAGAAGTCCACTCCGATGACGCACGGATCCCTTATGTCTGCCTCGAAGACGATGTGTTGATAGGTGACCGTGGCGAACTTCAGTGAGACTTTCAATTTTCCTCGCACAGACATTTTCTCTCCCGTGGCTGTCTGCAGCGTCAACGATGGTGGTACGTAGAGAAGTCGTTGCTGGAATTTCCGAGCCAGGTCCATCCTGACGATGCTCACGTTGGCTCCGGTGTCGATGACCATCCTGCACGGCAGTCCATCGATCTCGCCTCTTACGTGGAGTCCGTGGGCTCCTCCGTGCAGCTGTGAGACGTGGTACACTCGGCATGGCGCATCTTCCGTACCGGCAGATACGGCTGAGCATGCGCTCCGTAGGTGACCTTTTCCGTGGCGTTTCCAGGTTTGTCTTTCTGGGTCCCACGATCGTTCTTGGCACTCTTCAGGAGATCTTTCAGCTCTCTGATGATACCGCCCTGGTATTCTCCGCAACAGAGCCTCGGGCCACTCGGTGCTCTCCCCTCGAAACTTGACGGGCTGCCTCGTACTTCATGGCGTAGACAAGAGCACTTCTCACGTCCTTGTACTCGCCCAGACGCAGCGCCTGCTGGATGTCGGGGTCCATGACGGTGTCGACGAAGGCTTGTAGGGCCAATCCGTCCCTAATGTCCGACGGGCAGTCCGGATAAGCCAACTGTGAGAGCCTTTCAATGTCCATGGCCAGTTCTTGTAATGTCTCCCCCGCTTTCTGCTGCCGGGTCCACCGTTGCACCGTTGTTCGGCCGATTGACGTCAGCGATGGCTGGCAGGACCTGGTGAGCGTCCGGGAAAAGCGTAGCTGGCTCTTGAATTTTCTTTTCCAGCTCTAGTAAAGAATAATATTATTTCCTTAATTAGAAGAAAGAGGTGCTATTATAAAAGGAATGACTAGTTGGATAATTCAAATTAGCGTTTTTGATAAACAGTGGCTTTTAATGACGAAAAAAATAACGAGAACCAGAAACAGTTATTATCGATAATGACAACGTCTATGAGTACAATTTTTGTTGCTTGATTTGCGGTCTGTAACTTCGGCTTGAAGTGAACCTCGAAAAACTGAGCATCACAAATAGTTTCATAAATACAGTGAACCCCCTCGATGTAACTCCCTGCAGATTAGAACGCCGTGTTTACGGTACCGCTAAAAATGTCTTTCAGGAATCAAACACAAAACCGAATTGTCAATAACGATGAGAAATGGGAAAATACTAGCTGTAATACCCGGTGCTGTCCGGGTTTTCTTACTTCCTGCGCGACTCATAAAAGAAACAGATCTTGCAAGAACGATTTTTGATTCGTGTATTTTGGAGGGGAAGTACCCAAATGTGTGTTAGAGACGTATTGGATTTTTTTTAACTGCCTATTTTGGCCATTTTCAGTGCCTGAACTTCTGGGCTCTAATAATTACACGCTGTCTTCCAGCGGTATATATATTACGGTAAATATGATAAGTTCGGTCATAATGCATAATAACCAGTTATTATGCATAAACGTCGAGCATTTTAATAAGTTTGATAAATTTCCATAAATTTATCACTTTTACCGGTGATTATGCATAGTGCCCAAGCGTCGTTCGTATATTTAATAAGTCCAAATAAAATTATTACTTTTACCGGCAATTTTGCATAATAACCAAGCGTCGCGTCGTTGGTAAATATGTTAAATCGTAGTACAAGATATGCAGTGGAGTCTCGATAGTAAGAGGTGATGGGACCTAGGACACCTCGGATTATCGAAAAACTCGAACTATCAAGAAAAAAAACTCGAATTTAAAAAAATACAAGCGAAAGCAGTACTAGCATACTTAGTGTTTTAGGAGACGATGGCATTGTCCGTCATTACGAAGAAAACGGTCAAACTTGCTCCTCTTTCTCAGCGGCCACTCGAAAGTTAAAATGGTCTTTGCGCATTCAAGGGAGTTTAATATTGTATTACACAAGTTACTTTTATTATAGGACTGCGGGCTGTCTAGTGCCTTTCGAACTGAAATTACTGTACAATACGTACGTACTCTACGTAATCTTCCTGAAAAAAAATAAAAAATAAATAAACGACGTGTTGGGTTCTTGTGAGGAAAAAAAAAACAGAAAGAGCATCTCGAAAAAAAAAATCGAAGATTTTTAGTGTCTCATATTATCCGGAAACTCGAACTTTCGGGACTCGATTTTCGAGAATGTACATGATACATGATGATTCATACATGTATTGTATCAGTGTATCGTTGTCCAACTGGTACTAGAGATGACAAAAGGATTGTTTAAAAGTTGGAGAGAAGTTTTGATTGAGAAATGGAATTTCTGTAATTTTTGAAAAGCGGTTGTGTGCCACTGCGTGCCGCGGATTGGCCACATCTGAAGTATGGCATACCCAGCTTGACACAAGTAAAAACTGAGAGTTGTTTCCAAATGAACAATTGAGAGTCAACAATTGAAAGTCAATTGTAAAACATTTTCATATTTCTAACAATGGAAAAAAATGTCTATATATGGCACGAACCCCTAATTTGATTTAGTATTTCTATCAACATATTCTTGTCGCGTATTAATTTACCGTTCTGGAGATAATTCAAGATAAAATAGGGAGGTTGGAAGGGAGTTGAGGAAGGAAGCTCTAGATGAAATTCGCATTTCTTTGTGGATTTCACGTTATTATGTAGTTCGATTTCTTTTCTGGAACCAAACTGTCTAGAGTTTGCGTTGTAATCAAAATGAGGTCTGTGGCGTGGAGGTGGATGAGTTATCTCTTTTGACGAACGCGAATACGACACTTGGGAGGCAGGGTTGAGGTTTTAGGTGTCGCCTCTTTTTTATACGCGTAGATACGGCAATCGTTGTGTTGGTGGAATAAGTGCGGGATTCTTGGGGATATACAGTTTTGTTTTCCTTCTTGCTACTAACGTTGCCAGTTTGTTTCGACACGAACCAAACAGTCTATATCACAAGGGAATCGGGATGTGAGTTCGGATGCGGACGAGGATGAGGACGAGTAAAGGTCGACACACACTACACTGACGTGTCACTGTAGTGTGTCTCCCCTTTTAATCTCTGCCGTAGTACCTGTGATTATTTGACACGTGGGTGGAGGCAACAGGGGAAATAGCAGTGTTATGGTGTAGATGAGGAGCAGTGGAGAAGGATGCGTTGGGATGAAACTCGGCCCCAATCCATCACACCAGAACCTTAAGTCTGGGCGCACACCGGTTACACGAGACAAAACAGCTTTAGACAAGCTTAGTCGTTGGTGTTCACGTTTTATGGTGAAATCAACCTGAACACACACACCAATGACTAAGCTTGCCTAAAGCTGTTTTGTGTTGTCTACAAACCGTTATGCACCCAGCCTTAGGGGAAAAAATATTCTGAAACGTTCAAAACGGATGCGAAACAAAATGTCCGGTGAAACTCCAAGGACGAAATCACATATCCTACTAGGAAAGTCTAGGATTTACCGAAGCGAACAGGTAAATGCCCGGAATAGAAACTTTTATAATTATCGCGTTATTATTAATTTTTTTTATACTCGTTATCATAAACTTATCCTCAAATTTCAGCTGCCTTTCAATACGGTAGATTCTGGACTATGTGGTGGAACGGCAGGCCGGATAACAAAAAAGCCGTGTAGGCCCGAGATCTATAAATGCTTACTTCTCATCCCCCACACATACGATTAAAAACATTCTATTTATAACAAAACCCGCTCTCATTCATATTTTCTGATCTCTTAGTCACCGTCCATCCCTTTGGGACAAGCGCAAACCATCACAAGGTCAGCGGTCATGTCTGTCTGGTCTCTTAGTACAAACCAGCACTTTATAATGTTTGTTATGCATTGTATGTTTTAAAAATTTATCACAGAAAAGATTGAAATCCAAAAATAAAAACATTACATATTTTAGGACAAAATATATAATATGACATGACATATATGAAATATATAATGTCTAACTTAATTGCAGGAAACATAAAATTTATATACACATCCTGCAGCAAGGGCCCCCCTCCCCAGGCTCTGATCTGTGGCGGGCCCTTCTACATTAAATTTGTATTACGAAAAATTAAAAATAGTGTAAGAATCACCTCAATCCGCCCCCGGCCTTAAGCCCTGTCAGATCCACCCTTGAGAAATCCATGTGATTACGTTATAATCAATGTAAATTTCAATTTTCAATGAACGTCAATCAATTTGGTCCTGACAATAACAAAATGCATCTCGAATGTGCAGTCGCGTGTCCAGGACGATATGACGGAAGGGGCAAATTGTGCAAGTTCATTTGATCGATCGTTTCTTATTTAACGGGACAAATTTTACAGACAAAATTTCCCATTTTATTTTGCTGTTGGAACAGGAAGTCGTTCCATTTCCTCCCACCTCTATATCCGCGTCGGAGCGGAAGCAGGCATCCTCAGCAGCGAATCGAGCGGATGCAAGCGTCTTCAGGTACGAATATAAGACGACCATAAATACCTTTATGCACATTGTGTAATATTTTATCATGTGTATATAGTTTTTAGTTCCATCGTCATATCCCAGTGTAAATCAGACAGAGGAAAAAGATTCATAGAGGGAAAATCTAGAGCATTCAACGGGTACTACCAAACCCTCCTAGATATTACTATCTGGGAAGTTTTCTGTCTTTGGTACGATCTACCATTACTCAGATTCGAACGCGACACTCCCCTCGATATTTCCACTGAGTTGAGTCATTTTATCCCCTTAATATTTAAATGCTAAAAATTAAACCACCATTAGCATTCAGACATGCTGAAAAGCATTGTTTACAGCACCGATAGGCTGTGCCAGTTTCTGTACTATCGGTTCGAAATTTATAGCTTTGATTTGATTATTGTATACTGCGAAAGAAGTAGGTAGATTCAATCACAATGTCTGGTGGAAATGCCATCCGTTATTTGTGGCGCTACATAAATTGTTATTCATAAAGCTAGGGCCACACTCGTGTCCAGCCTGGCTTAATACGTTAGGTTGTTCAAGGTTGGTCGTGGGTGAGTCGCGTGGCCTCTCCATGATTGGTAATGATCTAAAAGATACTATTACTACTTAACAGTACATGCACCTCGTACACATAGTTGTTTGCGTATCAACGTGTGTCGTCCGTTAATAAGTAAACGGCAAATGGGAGAAATTATCTCCGACAACGCAAACTCATGTTCAAAGCCGGAACATCACCATATAACCTATTGAAAATAAGGTGAAATTAGCCACGACCTCGTACACATTCCTCTGCTGAATTTCTAACGATTCAGTCCATGCCGGAATTAATTTACCAAGTGCATGTGTGACCCCTAACGTATCTATACTATCAGAGTTGTGTTTTTTTTCCGTGTTCTTCTGGTGCTGCCATTGATCCTCCATGCTTTGAAGTGCAGTATTGGAGACTGGAAGATATTGGAAGGCTGGTCGAAGAAAACGACCAGGATTGTCCAGCCTTTGTCAATCATTCAAAGGAGACTGGGGGGAAGACTTTCTTTCCCGATCTTCCAATCCGTCTGGACACACATTGGTCAAAGAATGATAACAATCACTACACGCCTTGGCGTATTAGTATCCTTAGAGAGTGTTCTGGAAGGAAATATTCGCCAAGGAACATTGGGCCAGGCTGAGCCAGTGTGTAGCCAGCCTATGCCGCTGGTACTTCATTGCAGTAAGGGGGAAGTCAAACATTGGAAGCAAATTTGTGAATAACAACTGGGCCAGGTTGGTCACGAGTGTTGCCCTAGCTTCAAAGTGAGGATGCCGGCTGGAAATGTAGAAATCTTATCAATTGAATGACGCCATAAATGAGCAATTCAATCTGTCTGATAATTCCCTCTGCAGCATAGAAAATTGTCGATATTCTGAATACTTACCCCCCCCCCTTATTTTATCGTGATAATTTCATAGCGTAATAGTCACGATGAACAAAAATTTCATTTCTAACGACGTTGTGGAGTAAACGACTGGAAGAACACTTCTCGCTTCCTCATTCGAGGAACAAAACTTTCCACAAACTTCTCTAATTCGAATAGGCAAAATAACTGGCATCTCTTAATGCTCATCCGGAAGCACAGAGTGGCTCTAACAGGTAAAGGATCCCAAGGTGTCATCCTCAAAAAAAAAATTCAAGTGCATTCATCTTACCCAGAAACACGAAAACAAAAACAAAAAATTAACGGTGGAATGGAACGAGCAAAGCCGCAAAAAATGATTAAAATAACAACAGTTGGCTACTTATCTCCTATCAGTCGGTCTTGGCGATATCCATAAAAAACACTTTTCACTCGTTCACACACCTTAAAAGCACTCCTTTTTTTCTCTTCCCCTTTTTCCCTTTCTTTGTCTGTGCAGTACCTGACCTACGACGACTATATAAGGACTGCTATATTCTAGAGGCTATAACCAGCACCTCCTAGAGATAGTAGGCCTCCGCACGGGTTGCCAAGTTTATCTGTAACGTCATTAAGACTACCTAGCAAGTTTGCCGCATTTCAAACCACAATATCCTATTTCGTTTCTTCTTATTTTGGCGTAGAATCTTCCTGGTTGGCTCAGGAATACTGCATAGTGATTGGATGTGGGGAATAAAAATCGCCAATTATGAGCCCGATAATTTTTTTTCCGCACAACGATGATACTGGCACGAACAGAGAGTTTTTTCCCTGAATATTGTGAGGGAAAATGGCCTACTTTCTGGCATCACGAGCAGCGAGCGGAGGCCTCCTATCTCTAGAAGGTGCTGGTAAAACCTGATCATGTCTTATTTGAATGACGTCACTCTAGAAGTGCTGGATTTTTAAATTTATTCTTCTATAGGCCTTCAAAATATTAATATATACATTTTTTTTTGTGTGACCCATAAAAATTCCCCGAGATTTTTTCCTATTTAAGTGAGTAGAATCAGTGGCAATTTTTTGAAAACTTTTTGAAGATGTCACCTTGGGACCCTTTCCTTGTAAGTGGAAGCTTTACTCAACACGAGATCGCAAGCCAAGTTTTCACCTTGTCATTACATCGTGTAATTCCTTGTTTCCTTACTGGAGGGATAATAGGACACACCAAGAAGATTGCCACAACCATTTCCTACCGAAAGTTAATTTTGCGTTTTATTTCTCAAAAAATTCCTGTACTAAAACTCTGTGGTACTCCAATAGAACTAACTCAAAGGACGAAAAAAACTAACTAAATAAAACCATAAGGTATAAATAATATTCACGATAAATTAATGGTATCCAAATCATCAAACGGTGAATGACAACAGAACAGGTGACGTATTTTCAAGCCTTAGGCATCATGTTTTTCTCGACGGTCACTCGGAGCTCGTGGAGTCGACTTTTCAGCGCCGCGTACATGTACTTGCCGCGGTTTGACAAGTGAGGATCTCTCATGTCGGTGCCATCCAACGCTTTGTTCCTGTCGCAAACGTCCAAGTAATGCTGAAAGTTCTGCAGGAAAATCTTCTGGATGCGTTGCTTCAGCTCACCGGGCATGTTTCTGGAATCACACTTGATGTCTTCGACCATGTCGCAAACGGCTACCCTTATGGTCTCGTGAGTGATTACCGCGTTGTACGCGCTGCTGTCGCCTTTGGCCCTCTCCGTTTTGTAGCCCGGTTCGTTGAAGTACGGCTTCTCACACATCAGAGACTGGATCGACAGAAGCACGCTGTTCAGATTCTGAGATGGATTCCACGATGGTCCGCTCCATGTGCCGATGATGCTGAGGCACACCTTACCGTTGTTGTAGAGGTTCGGGTTGAATCTGACCTTGCCTTCTCCCGTGGTCATCAGCTTCACTCTCGGCGAACGGATCGGATAATCCGGCGGGAATCGGATGACGAAATAGAAGAAACCGCCATGGTACGGGGTGCCCTCGGGTCCGATCACGATCGCGTGCACCAAGGTCACGTCCCTCTCGTCCGGGGAAATGTAGATATCGGCCGGGGGCTCCGTGTGGAATCTCATGACGTCTTTCTTTAGGCGGTTGACGCACATCGTGGATGGAGTAGATTTGACCCAGTCCTCACTGTGGGTAGGGTCCCATTTCGTTCTAGAAGCCATCAATGTGTACGTCGCTTTCAGCTCTCTGAATGTCGTTCGTGTGTTAATCAAAAAAGCTCCGCATTGCACTTACTAGAACGTCATTGTTCGGGCGAAACCTTCATTCCATCACACGAGAGATTTAAAGTCTTTTTACGGCTTTCATCATTCAAGCAAACAGAAAATATATTATTAAGTCGTTGTGTAATAAGTGCATACACTCGAGAGGTGAAATTTTCAAATTGATCCCAATTTGGTAAAAAAATACTTTTCCTAATACTCTATAAGGCTCAGAATTGACTGCGGGGTGGTTTCGGTTGGGGGGAAGCAACCATAAACCGCCGCCACCCGTCGAAAATACGCATTTTTTGTGGCGGGTGGTAGCGGTTGCAAATCTTTGAAAAGGTTTGAGCGCCCAGGTCTTGAAGAGAAAAGGTCAGCGAAGAGGTCAGCGAGGCATGTTCACGATATCTACAGACAAAATGTTCGGAAGCCCGTATTCTGTTCCCTGATTGGTTAATTTAGTAGAGGGTGGTCAGGCCTGGCCATTTATCGTTGGCGACAAAATATTAACGTTAGCAAACATCCTAACATAAATACCACGGGAAAAAAATACTTGAAGCTGAATAGCAAATATTGAAAAGAAAAGCCCCCCCCCCCACCTTTTCATTGGATTTTTTGTGATATGAATGTTCATTTCAAGGAATAATCTTTTTTTTTTCATTTCATCGCTTTTTCTCTTCCTTCTTTATTGTGTAAAAAGGCAAAAAATATGTGGATATGCAAACGATGGAACAGATGCGCCACGTTAGGAAAATACAAACACCTAGCATAATCAAGTTTTTTACGTTTCTGCCGACCGGAAATGGCCCTATTCGGTTCACGCGGATTTATTAGTGCAGATCATATAATGAAAAAAAATTCCCTCCCCCAAGTAGAGGGGCGAGGGTTATTTAATGTCTGCTTTGCTCAAGGCCATGGTCCTCACATCCTAGAGCTGGGCTCCCTAGGCTGGGATCTTTCACGGGCCCCTATATGATGAATTTATAACGTGAAAAATACTGAGAAGCGTCCCGGGCCATCTCGTCCATATTCCTGGGCCCCAGGGCTGAAGATCTGTCAGCCTCTCCTAGTGAGGGCCATGCCCAGGGCCCTTGCAAAAGTTGGTTCCTGAGGTGTATACCCCGAGCAGGGCCGCAACTATATACTTTGTCATCCGGGGCAAGCCGGCATTCTGGCGCCCCTTGATGTAGAAGAAACAGTTAAGAGGTGAATTCGGCGCCCCCTTCTGGTTCCCCCTTCTGCGGCACCAGACCCACCTGCCTCCCCCCCCAGTTGCGGCCATGGCCCCCACATTTTGGAGCAGGTCCCCTAGGCTGGGATCTTTTACGGGCCCTCTCCCGGTCAGACTTTCCATGGGTCCTTCTATAGTTAATTTATGGCGTGAAAAAGCAAAAAATTATGAGAATTGTCTCGGGCCCCAGAGCAAGAGCCCTGTCAGCTCCGTCCATGTGGGGGCCGTGGTTGCGGCCCTGATATCACAGCCGTAGGCATATATATATAATATATGAATTGACGTCATCGTGTTCCCCCAGATGTTCAATCTATCTCCGCCTATGCTGGTGACCTATGTCTACCCACAATTACGGGTCTGATAGAGCTCTGGATGATTTTTCACAGAACAAATTTACTGTGGGGGGATGGGACGCCAAAGATCCCAGCTGAAGGATGTGGGGTAACCTATACACTTTTTGTGTAAGTTACCGTAAATGTAATAATAAATCCGGTGATTATGGACCATCATGGCCCCCACAGCCTGAAGCAAGGCCCCTAGGCTGGGATATTTTGTGGGCCCGCAGACCAAACTTTTTATGAGCCCTTCAACAGTGAATTTGTAGCATGAAGGGAAATGATTTTCCCGGGTCCTACCTAACCTTGCGGGGCCATGGCGACCATTATATATTGCATATCATCGTGCCCTTCCCCCAGAACTTGTCTATGTATGCCTTACACGGGTGGAACAGTGCCATCTTAACACAAACTCACCCGAGCCAGGCGGGATCGTCTTCAAATTTTCTTTAGTATACATGTAAATTCATAGGCAGACCATTTTTAGTCAGGTAGGACCTCAGAAAAATCTTGGCCAGACATCCACCCGCGTCTCAGGTAGCTGTTTAAGATCTGAAGTTCTCTTACATAGCCAGAAATTTTTTCTGCGAGGAGAGAGAAATCTACCCCTTTCAATGACCTTGCTTTGACTACACCCAGCATAATGTTAATGCTTGAATGCGGTTTCCAATTGGGCTGTTAAACAGCATTCTTGAGTGCTAGCAAGCAATAGGCGAGATGAGTTTTAAATCATTAATCTATAGGGAAATTCAAAGGCATCTCGTTACATCCTTCGCTCCTCTGGGCCATTTCATCACCCCTTCAGAAGTTATTGGTTGACAAGGGGGAAAAAATTTAAAGTTCGGGAAACAGCTGATCACTTCTCCATGGTGTCAGAAGTGTTTCAATCATGTGGGTGATTGTCTTGAGCTTTACATAGGAAATTTTTTATTTCTGAATCGTTTCTGGAATTATTTATTCTAATAATTCAGGATTCTCATCAATTTTGGAATTATCTCTATCATTAATTCTGAACTTACGATTAGTTTTGGAATAATTTTTTAACTAAATTTTAGATTTCTTTAATTCATTCCTAGAATTATTTCTTTCATTTATTTTATAACTATTCCCTTCATTTATTCTAAAATTATTTCTTATATAAATTCCGAAATTGCGGTATTTATTTCTTCTTCCATAAATTCTGAAATTACTTTTTTCATTGATTTCGAAATTATTTCTTCAATTAAAATTCTCTGGAATAAATCGTTTTTCAATGTTTTCAACTACTGTATTTTCGGAAAATGATCAGCGGGCCACACGTTGAAGACCCCTGGTATAACGGAAAGGCTATACAGTACTTGCCATAGCGGTTTCTTTGTTTGTCACATCTTTTACTCTAAAAACAACGGTTTTTCTCTCCTCGTCATTTCTGATTATAACAGTAATTACTAGGAAGATCCTCCATTGCGATCAATGTGATTTGGTCCTGAGAAGCGCCTTTTGTAAAGTTAATAAAATTAAGCGTAAGATTAAAAATTTAAAAGATAAAAATCGAAAAGGGGGAAAATAAAGCGAGAAAATTTGCCGAGAGAAATGTATAAAGAACGTGATGGTGATGGTAACCTCTCCCAGCAAAATTTCCCGCAAAAATTTCCCACGTATTCCAAAAACTGTGCTGCCATCTACCGGTGAAAATTCGTCAAGTATTTTACAATAGAAAAGTATTGCACTGCATTAATATTTTTTATTTTTTTCAAAAAATTCTTTTGCTTGATGAACTCTCATAATTTCCCACAAATGCTAAGAAATTTCCCACTTGGCCAAATTTTGGCCAATTTTCCCCACGAATATGGGAAATTTCCCACGAGTTACCATCACTGATAAAAAATGACACGACATGGAAAGAGAAACTAGCCAAGCAAAGGGAAAGTAGCCAAACAAACAGCAACCTCCGTTTCGCCCAATCAGGGTGCAGAATCTGGACTCTCGAACATTTTGTCTGTAGATATGGTGAACTTGCGTCCACGAGGTGGGTGGACGCGGATTACTACTACTACTTCACCAAACACCAACTCTGGCCATATTGCTATATTGCAATTTACTGCCATTGATGAGATGGGTTGGAAGTGAAGGCGCTGTCTATCGGTGGTCGCTTCAAGCTCGTTGGAAAAATATCTTAACTTAATATATCCTCCCTCGGATTCGAACCCGGGACCGTAACAGCAACCTTCACAGTGTCAGACGAGCATCTTACACGCCACTCGGGCGCTAGGCGCAGGATGCTGTCTCCCATTGCCTATTAAGTTGTTTGACGAGTAAGGTGATCGCATTTGGGATGCACTGGACAAAAGAACTGCTCTTCTCAGGTTGCCAGAAAAATGGGAAGACATCGAGGAAATGAATGGTGAAGTTTCATTTGACAAACTAATTCTTTGTTTGGCGCTCTTGCACTGATAACAATTTTTTTTAAAAACCGATAATGAAAGTGCAATATTTATAACTTCAAACTGCTTTCCTACATGAACATACAGTAAAACTCGGTTATAATGACATTCCTAAAACAACGTGATTGCGCCGTAAAAACCAAACCAAGATATATATTTGAAAATACTTGAATGAAATGCATTGGATCCCGCTCTTATAGCGTTTTAGTAAAAAAGATACTAAATACCTCATCCAAAAAGTATAAATTACCAGGTGCCTTACCACTTGTAATAAATTCATAAAAAATTATCAGACGCAAAAATTAATAGATATCTAGATCCCCCCCTTAGGTCCCTAGCTCTCTAAGTCACTCACCAACACCCCTCTTTTGGTCACTCACTATCTTGCTCCTTTGTGCTCTAAGTTACTCGTTTGGTCACTCACTGACCTAGTTTTTCATTCTCTAGGCAGTGGTAAATTTATGGTTTAACCGTCTATGGGCTATACAGATTTTTCCACCCCTCTTACACCTTACTAATTTTGTTGACCCCTCACTCCTCTAATTTGCCGCTCTGGGCCCACCAAGTCCCCTCTTCCTTTCGGGTGTAAATACTCCTCTGATCCAGAGTGGAGGTAAGTGTCTTTCAGCTGCGATTCGAATGGAGCGAAGGCAGACTAGAGGCATACATCTTCAGCTGTGAATGAACTGAGACAGATGTTTTGAAGACCGGACACGCTCCACTTTACATCTCAGTGAGATATCGAAGCGTTCTCTGAGGATAGAGTGTGTTCGAGATATCTACGGCTGAAAATAAAGTGAGGTAGATATCTTCAGCTGTGAATGAAGCCCAGATAAACATCTCCAGCGAAAGCAGACAGCTTCGAATGGAGTGAAGGCAAAAAATATCTTCAGCTACGAATGAGAGCGGAGGCAGGCGGATACAGGGTGATGTGTTGGAGAAGCGACGTATTGTGTAGGTGCAATGAGTCAACCCCTGTATTTTACTGGACAGCCAAATTTTCCCAATATTGTTCGGCTTTTGGGAGGGCCAATTGCACCCCTTCCCTCTTTATCCGCGCTTACTATAGTTATCTCCTTGATACAGGTGAGTTACTTACCCCGGCCCAGCGAATGATTCGCCAAAGTGGGGTGCCCCGGAAGGAGCATTTATTTTCTCAATGTAAAGAAGAAAAAAAAAGATTTATATCTTTCCACGGAGAGTACCATTAGCATCTCGTGAGCAGTAATTTGGTGCCCCAGGGGCTTACAATAAGCAAGAAAAACATCTACTTGGATACGAAAATGATTTTTCCCCAATACTTTTTTTATAATTATTACTAAGGGGAATATCGTGGATGGGACGGATAAAGAGTCGTTACAAAGGCGAAAAGCCGTTCTCGCTATTTGAGAACATTTGACAACAAAAACGGCCGTGTAAAAGCCTTATTTTCCGCCTTAATATTTGTCTCTTATGTGAATCAAAACAACTGTAAGAAGGAAAATGATATCGTTCAACTCGATGTGCCTCTTATTTATTCGTCACCATTGAATTGGCGACGATCCGTAATATTGAAGATCGATCGCGGCCCGGGGCCATACATCGTCGTCGTCGAGAGCCTGCCTAAAGCCAATCGAGACCAAACAGTGCACTTTGAGCACATTTTTTTTAGTCACAGGTGAGTTTGCTACCCTTTAGAAAACTGCTAGTATGTACAGCCGTCAGTTGGGTTTATAGGCCAGGATCATTGTTGGCCACTATTCCTGGATTCCAGTGGGGTCCTTCTTTTAATGAATTTCCCCACAACAAAAACTGGTAAGTTGTAGCTGGACTAGAGTCAAGTGGCGTATTTAGAGGGGGGGGGGGCTTAGTGGGCTATAACCCTAACCCAAGACGGCAAATTCGGGGGGGGGGCAAGTATATTTATGTTTCTAAGTCACTCTTTTGGTCCCTCCTATGCTCAAGTCACTGTTTTAGAAATCCCCATGCTATCACACTCTTTTGTTCCCTCCTATGCTCAAGTCACTGTTTTAGAAATCCCCATGCTATCACACTCTTTTGGTCACTCATATGCTTGCACACGCTGTAGTTCCCTCTTTTGGTCGCTCAATGACATGGGGCCTTGCTTTATAGGTCACGAACATTGACATACTTGCCTGTGCCTTAGATCACTCTTTTGGGCACTCACGTGCTTGCAAACTGTTTTGGTCACTCCCATGAAGGGCGGTCCAAGAAATTCTTCCGCCTGAAGCGAACAATACAGGGTGGGCGAAAAGTCCGTAGAAATTTTCAAAATGCAAAACCGGAAAAATAACCGAAGTAAAAAACGGTTTGCAGGGTTAGCGTCGCCAGGTCACGGGAATTTTTTTAAGACAGAGAAAAAATAACAAAAAACAGCCGATAGGTGGCGCTGGTACGAGTTTCTTCAGTGGAAATATGCAAATGAGATGGTAATAACTTGCGCTCCTAATCCATAATCAGTTCACCGTTATAAACCATAAATGTGGACCTGCTGCACTCTGCCGTTGCTGGAATTGTGACTCGCCCGCAATGTGTTGTCTCCTATGGTGGTGGTCATGTGGAACACATACTGCTGTAATAAATGATTTGGAGGGGATTCTGTTCGTTATCTGCGTATCTTTTTTGTGACTTGTGTACGTCAGAGCCACCTATTGGCTGTTGTTTCCTGTCTTAAAAAAATTCCCACGACTTAACGATGTTATCCCTGCAAACCGTTTTTTATTTCGGTTATTTTTACGGTTTTTATGAATTTTTAAAGTTTCTACGGACTATTTGCCCACCCAGTATTTTGCCGCTCTTAAGATACGACTAATTGACTTTTATTTATACGTTGCTGTGTATGAAATTCTCAAGCGAAGTGACATCCCTGAGTTCATACGTTTGTGACCAGAGGCGTACGCAGGAGAGAACATGGGAGGGGGCGCCCCGCTCAAGTGTATTAAAAATATCTGTTAATATTTTAGTAAAAAGTTAAAATATCGAAATAAAAAACCTTTTGTACACACTGCATGTCATCTTTATCCCCATTTATATTAATTTAAAATTATTTTTGAAGCTTAGTTGCTCAAAATTTCTCTGCGAGAGATGCCATGCGCTCCACAAGCCCCTTCTAAAAGTCGATCTTGCGTACCCCAATACTCGTGATCAGGGTGCAGGCTATTTTAATGTTGAAGGTATGGTGCATCTTGAGTAGCGCAAATTCTACTACCAGTCATTGTACCGCTTGATCATTGTTAGGCGCAGCATAACCTTGATGGTCCTTGCATCAAATAAAAAAACTCCAATCCAATCCGAAGGTGAATATGCACCCTCGGATGGTTGATGGCACATATCGTAGCAAATCCGTCGGAAAAATATTATATTTGTTTTTGGTGAAGTGCTGTTTAACACTCTCCAAAAACACCCTCGACCGCACATTCTATAATCAAAAATGCTTGCTCAGGTGTCTTATATCACTTGTTAAAGTTTGCCCCATGAATTTAAAATCTCCCTGTATTTACATGTGAGAAAGACATCAATAAACTAGAACCCCCTTCCGCCACCTATCAAATAAGACTGTTATAATTTTTCTATTGAAATTAGCAACCGTATTTTGATTCATGTGCCGTATGATAAAAAAGCAATGATATGATATTAATTGTTATTTAAAGAACGTTAGCAAAAAATCGCGAAGTGTAGCGATCCTAGGCTTTCTGTGATTCTAATCGAAAGCAATACGAAAGCCACGAATGGTTGTATTTTGTGGATTTTACTAACATTGTTTTACCACGCACAAACAACAGCTGTTAAAATTTCGAAGTGAGCTTGATAATTCAACACTAACGTATTGTTGCTTATAAAAGATTGACTAATATCATATATTGCTTTTTTCATGTGTTGCTTATAAAAGATTGACTAATATCATATATTGCTTTTTTCATGTGGCACATTAACCGAAACCGGCTCGCTAATTTCAGTTGAAGAATTATAACAATTTTTTTTTGATAGGTGGCGGCAGAGGTTTTAGTTCATTGATGTCTTTCTCCCACGTAATATAATACAGTACTGTATAAATGTTTTCAATATTTTCTAGAGAAGGCATATTTTTGCTGATGAAATTTTATTTCATCCGTTTATTGGTTATGGGCAAATGTGCCTAAGAAAAATACGATTTTTTCATTGCAAAAAGTTTACAAAATATGGACGTTGCCGCACAGAAAAAAATCCCCCATCTTGTCTAAGGTTGCGCGTTATTTTGTCATTCCGCACAGATATCGAAATTCTGTGAGCGGAGAAGCACGTCTGCTGGTGAAATAAAACGCAATGTGCCCCCTATCTGGAAAAAAAAAAGTTAAAGAGCACATTTTTCATGTAAGAATAAAATTTTTCCTTTTACAGCGAGCATCTCAGTGCTCATCATGTCACCCCCCCCCCCCACACACACACACATACACATTCCATCCTGGAGCTAGGTGCCCCTTATTGAGAGGCCTCCTCTACAATGAGTTCATAGTGTAAAAGAAAACAATAATGTTTCTCCTGCCCCCCCCGTTCTAGAGCCCTGTCAGCCCTACCCTTGTAGGGATCATGCTTGCACACGATCCAAGTCACTCCTTTTCCCCTCAAGTGCTTGCAGTTTCTCTAAGTCACTCTTATGACCTAGTCCCTTACTTTCTCGGCCGCAAGGCCGTCTTAAGAGCATAAGGGCAGCCTTGGGCAAAGTGATATTTTTTAGGACCTAGATGGCTAGAAATGCTCGTCCGTAACCAATTTACAAGCTTACTGTCGAAAATTTTAACCGGGTCTCACTTTTAAGAGCCCCCACCCCCTGCTCTTGAGGGGGCAAGGGCCTGCCCATGTGTTAAGATGGCACTACTCTTCAGACGGAAATTTATTTAGGGTTATATAAATTTTTCCACCCTTCTCCCATTCTACTAATTTTATCGGCCACTCATTCCTGAAATTTGCGGCCCCTCTGAACTAGCCGCTCTGAGCTATAGCCCGCTAAGAGGCTCCACAAATACGCCACTGTTTGTTGCTACGAATCACCAGCGGCATAGGCTGGCTACACACTGAATCAGATTTTCAACCAATCAGCAACGGTGCTGACTTGCAGAATCGGAAACCAGCGTGCACTATGTTCATACCCTTACATAGGCGGCTGCGGGAAAATCACTGAGGATTTTTTTTTCCGTGTGTGCGGAAAATTACCCGGCAAGCAATTCATCGATAAAGTGACATAATCTGTGAGTGGATGAGCAAGTGATTGATTGATCAAGTGTGTCAGGTTTAGTGAGTGAAAAGATGAGCAAATGAGCGAGTGTTAACTAGTTTATCAAATGATTGAGTGAGTGAACAGGTGAGTGGGTGAGTCATTAATACGGTAACTCATTCAAGCCCCGTTCACATGTGCACATATTGCGGTAGCATTGGAAGTTCTAGAACCGGTTTGACGAAACTTTTTTCCTTCGTAAGGAAAGAAATGGGGAGCAGTCATTGGTGAAAATTCTTGAAGCGGGTTTTAAACCCCGCTTTTTCTATTTCCCATGTTAACGAGGTTTCAATTGTCCTCACTCGGTAATTCATCCACTTACTTAATCATTCAATCGTTTACTCACTCGGTCACTCATGTGGTTGCTTACTCACGCTGTCACTCACCCACTTCCTTGATCACTCACTCATGCTGTCACTCACCCACTCACTTAATCACTCATACGGTCACTCACTCGGTCATTCATACCTTTACCGACCCACTACGTCATTATGCGGTTGCTAACTCACCCGCTCACTCGGACACTCATAAAGTTATACCCTCTGTCACTCACTCACTAACTTATTCGCTAGCTCATTCACCAACTCACATTCAGTAACTCACTTGCTCAACCACCCGGTCGTTCACTCATCGATGAAAAACTGTTGTCGGTGACAGTGCCGTCTTAACGCATGGGCCCACCCGGGCATGGCCCAGAGGCCTCAAAGGAAGAGGAGCCTTAGAGAAATTAAAACCGATTGAATTTTTTGAAAATTTGTCAGGTAAAAAGAGACAGAAAAATCACTTGGCCCGGGGCCCATGATGCTCTTAAGACGGCATTGTTGGTCGGTGAGTTTTCCCAGCGGTGATTTTTGACCCGTCGGTAAATTTTCTTATCGGTAAATTGCGTGGCGGTGAATTTTTCATAAATCATCTCAGTTCAGGTGTCATTTTGTTTGAAATGAAATTTTGTTCTCACCAATGATCGATTCTCTCATTTTTACATTCATTTAGTAATTTTATGCTCAACGTGACGTCACTATGAGCGCCCCTCAAGACAAGAGGACGCCAGACGATGCACAAAAGCCACTCAAAGACAAAGCCACGCAAGACAAGAAGACGCCAGACGGTGCACAAAAGCCACTCAAAGACAAAGACAAAACCACTCAAAGCCCGGCGGTGGCTGCAAGCTCGAAAACGACTCCTCCGCCAGGCCAACATCTGACTGCTGCGCCCACCGGTCACCACGCACCACCGACACACGTCCCTCATCCACCAGCTGCTCTTCGTTCACCTGGAAATATTGCAGATCGCTCCCCACCGCAAGCGAAGCCCGCACTCCATCATCACGTACATCAAGACGACGGTGCTGATCCTTTTCCGCATCACGTTCACGCTCCTCCTCATCAACAGTGGACTGCAGCAGCTGCTGCTGCCACCGGTCAAAATATCCCGCACATTCACGCCTGGCCCGCGGGACATCCGCAAGCGAAGCATCACGTTCACCATGACGGGGTACCTCTCCCACGAGATGCCCAGGTCGTACCAGCTAAGGCCGCGATAAAGAAGCCCGATACGCCTGAAACTGATAAGGCTCCGAAGAAAAAGAAGAAACAGATCTTGGAGCCGCAGGAAAAAGAGACAACAGGTAAGGATCGGACTGGATTGGATTTTGGGTTTATAGGCGCAAGGACCAATAAGGTCAAAATGCGCCAGAACAAATGATTAATTAATAATAAGATGAAACTTATTCTTGCCACGTCCAGAAAGTAAAACTGCATGATAAAAAACAATATTGCGTGAAACGTAAAACGATGGCATGGATTGCAAATAACTATAATTTGTTATAAAAACCAATGGCTTTGAGGAATTTAAAAATGCGAGATGCATCTCAATGGTCAGATAAAATGTCACGAAGTGCAAGATGACTCTGACCAAAAGCGGTCGTAAAATTATGTCGATGATGTGAACAAGTAAAATCATGAGCAGCGGTCAATGGACTCTTACAATGCGGGCACTCTGGCTGACTCTGTCGTAGTAAAAGATATGATTGTGTGATACGACTGTGTCCTATACGCAACCGGACGAGCAAGACTTCCTCCTTTCGGTTAGTCTTGCAGCTGGATCATAACGTCCAGAAGGACGCATATAGAATCCAACGGCATGTTCGCTGGCATCCTTTCATTTGGTC